>NW_026943826.1:6545162-6782662 GCF_035594765.1 Anolis carolinensis
CTTTCAACTGGATTATCTTGAGTCCCCACTGCCACATAATCCAGTTCGGTGTGGATTTTATACAGTTGTGTAGAAGGGGCCACATATAATCCAGTTCTAAGCAAATAATACAAAAATATAAATATAATATACTAGCTATGCCCGGCCACGTGTTGCTGTGGCAAAGTGGTGGTGGTATTGGTTAAAAATTGTTGTGTAATTTTTATTTGACTTTATTTGCAATTTTTAAATTAATTTTATTGTAAGTTATATTTTTATTTATTACATTTTATTATTTTCTTGTATTATTTTTAGTTATTTTCTGTTATTATAGTATTTTATTGTATTAATTTTATTTAATAATATTTAATAATTTAATTTATTATTTTTTATTGGGTTGCTAGGAGACCAAGTTGGAGGAGCTTAGCCTTCTAACTGGCAGCAATTAGATAAAAGCAATTATTCCTCTCTCTCTAATTAGGACTTTATTTTTCTTTTCTTTTTGTTGTATCAACCTAGAGGCGTGGATGATGGGTTGTGTTGTCAAATTTTGAGGTTGGGGGGGCCTGTAGTTTTGTTGTTTTGTGGGTCGCCGTGATGCCATCACTCTTTTATATATATAGATAAAAATGACAGGGGTATAATAATACAGAATAATATAATCTCTAAAATCAGGACAGTAAATAAAGAACCACACTTTGAAAACAGGGGAATTCCAGACAGGAAACAATCAGGGCCAGCTAACATCTCCCAACAAAGGAGTCCCCAGGGAGGAAACAACCAGGCTTTGAAGCTGCAAGGCCATTCAGTGTTAATCAAGGTGACTAATTACAACATTCATACTTGCTTCCACAAATAAAAACCCACTTATGACTATGCCACAGCAACGCGTGGCCGGGCACAGCTAGAATATCATATAATAATTTGGGTCTCCCTTCTCTGGGCATCTCCCATCTTGCCAGAATCCTTCTTGAATTGCTTTGCCCACCAATCCAAGGTGTCGAGGAAGTTGAGCTCTTGTAAGCTGTCTGTTCCACGAGGGCATAATGTGCGTGTGAGGCATGCCGGTTGGTGCCCAAGGTTGGCAGGCATCAAAGGGATCTTTAGTTCCCGCTCTGAGGGCGCATGGCATTGGCTCCGGACCGAACAGCCCTGCCGAACAAGGCGAGCGTGTTGCTCATTTGCTGGGAAGCGACCCACCCACCACCGTTTGCGCTCGGCTGAATGCAAACTATTGCTGACACGAGCTTTCACAACATTCCCAACTCTGTTGTGTCCGGGCGAATCACCAGTTAGTTTATGCCCTGAAACATGTTGGGCGTTCAGCCTCTCTGGCGTGATTCTTCAAAATGATCTTTGGTCTATCCGCTTCAGGTGACAAGGCAAAATCCCTTTATGATTCCAAACCTTTTCAGGCTAGAACTCCCTGAATGGCTCAGTGATATGGAATTCTGGGTGTTAGAATTTGAATAGGGTGCATCTACACTGTAGAATTAATGCACTTTAGAAACTAACTATACACAGATCCTGTTGGATTATGGATGTATGTGTATGAAATGTAAATCAAGTGTTTCTGCTGTTTTGCAAGAGTGTGTGTTTCAGTAGTGATGTTTTTATTGTTGGGATAATTGTGTTATTGTTTTGTTATTGTTATTATATTGTTGTATCGGGCAAGGCCCCATGTAAGCTGCCCCGAGTCCCTTCGGGGAGATGGGGCGGGGTATAAAAATAAAGTTATTATTATTATTATTATTATTATTATTATTATTATTATTATTATTATTATTAACAGCAAGCTATTTAGACTGACAGCCTGCTGTTGACCTATCAGGCATGATTTCCGGCCTTGAACTTCCTTCATACTGAGGAATGTGCTTTCTTATCTCTGTGAGTGTTGAGCTGGTGCTTGCCGAGGCAAGAGGCTATAGAAGAATGCCAGCTCAGAGCGATGGCTTTTGCTCTGCTTTGTAAATATGTATTATAGATATTGAAATAAATGTTTGGACTTCAGACTACAGATGTGTTTGAGTCTGACATTGAACAGAGGAATTGGTGTGGCAGACGATTGCATCAGGGTGCTGGAGCAGATGATTGATGGAGCTTGGAGAAACCCACCCAGCTCGCACCCTGACCTCCACGCCGACAGATCCCTGGGGAGGCAGCCAGTGGTTCTGCCAAAGTGTTACAGATTATTGGGAGGATGGATTATGACCTATTAGGATCATAACGTATTGAGTAGCAGAGTTTCCAAAGTGTTATTTATCTATTCTTCATAGATATCTTGTTTCTATTTCATGCTCTCAGCAGACAAAGTTTCAAACAGACTTTTAAAATAACAACTTTGTTTACTCGTAACTTCATGTATTTAAAGATACAGGTACATTTCTTGTCAGGTTATACCTTAAAATGTTTCAGTTTGTATCTTTAACTTATAGTACAGCTCTTTATCATAACTGCCCACTTCCATCGGACTCAAGCCTCAACATCTTCTGACTTCTAACATTGGCTTCTGTACTCTAACAGACCCAAATCTCAGCTTCTTCTAACTTCTAACATTTGCTTCCGTACTCTAACAGACTCAAGCCTCAACGTCTTCCGACTCCTAACACCGGCTTCTGCACTCTAACCGAATCAAGCCTCAACATCTTTTAACTTCTAACATTGGCTTTTGTACCTAACAGACTCAAGCCTCAACGTCTTCTAACTTCTAACATTGGTTTCTGTACTTTAACAGACTCAAGCCTCAACGTCTTCTAACTTCTAACATTGGTTTCTGTACTCTTAACAGGCTCAAACCTCAACATCTTTTAACTTCTAACATTGGCTTTTGCACCTAACAGACTCAAGCCTCAACGTCTTCTAACTTCTAACATTGGTTTCTGTACTTTAACAGACTCAAGCCTCAACGTCTTCTAACTTCTAACATTGGTTTCTGTACTCTAACAGGCTCAAACCTCAACGTCTTCTAACTTCTAACATTGGCTTTTGTACCTAACAGACTCAAGCCTCAACATCTTCCAACTCCTAACATTGGCTTCTGTACTTTAACAGACTCAAGCCTCAACGTCTTCCAACTTCTAACATTGGTTTCTGTACTCTAACAGGCTCAAGCCTCAACATCTTTTAACTTCTAACATTGGCTTTTGTACTTAACAGACTCAAGCCTCAATGTCTTCCAACTTCTAACATTGGTTTCTGTACTCTAACAGGCTCAAACCTCAGCGTCTTCTAACTTCTAGCATTGGCTTCTGTACCTTAACAGACTCAAGCCTCAACGTCTTCCAACTCCTAACATTGGCTTCTGTACCCTAACAGACTCAAGCCTCAACGTCTTCTAACTTCTAACATTGGCTTCTGTACCCTAACAGACTCAAGCCTCAACATCTTCTGACTTCTAACATAGTCCTCTTCACTCTAACAGACCCAAGCCCCAACCACTGCTTCAAGTTCATAGGGCTAACAAAACTGTAAACTAAAGACGACATACACTTCAGGCAATAAATCGACATATTACAAAACAGACAAAACATTAAATTGAGGAGGCTTGAGAAGGTTGCTAGCCCCAACACAGATGTTATTTTTTCAAGAAAGACTTTGTAAATGAGTCGTTTTTACAACAGTTAGTTCCTGGCTGTGAAAAGTGATTGAGCCATGTTGTCTTGTAAAGTACTATATATTTTTGTGCATGAAGTGTACATTGTCTCTCTTGGACTGTCTGAAAGCAAAGTTGTCACTATTTCAGGTGGGCAGTTTTGGATGTGGGATGCTCAACTTGTCTCCCAGCCCTGATGTTTCTCCTACTTCTTTCCCCGCAGGGTGGTAAAGGAAGAGATCTCCGATGACAATGCAAGGCTGCCGTGCTTCAACGGACGCGTCGTGTCCTGGGTATGTTGGATCTAATCTTATTGTTTGGGCTGTATATAGTCAAAGGTGCCCAGAAAGCATTATTGGGGTTCCTTCTCTTGTTTTGGTCATTTTGGAGTAGTTTGTAGATTCAAATTGGGAGTGGTTTGTAGATTCTCCACGCAAGGTTAGATGGCGTGTGCCGGTTTGCGTTTGACGCATGCGCAGATCAATCTTTTCTGTTTTTTGGCTTTTTTGGGTCCCGGTTCGGTTCCAGATGTTGGGTTTTGTTGTAGGAACCTAGCGGCAAGGCTGCTGGGTTCTGTTGCCAAGTTTCGAGGTTCTGGGGCATTTAGTTTTGTTGCTTACTTCTAGGCCCCCAGGCCATTACCTTTTTATATAGAGAGATATTTATATTACATGTAATATTACTCATAATATTACAATATAGTGTTGTAGTACAATATAGACATTTATAATGCTTATATTGTGCTATGTTAATAATATAATATATTGTATGTACACATCACTTGTAAGCCATCCTGAGTCCCCTTTGGGGTGAGAAGGACGGGATATAAATGTTGCTAATAAATAAATAAATAAATAAAAGTGGTTATGAAAATGAGAAAGTTTGGAAAAGTTACTTTTGGAAGTCAACAGATCCTAACAAGTTCCCAGGCAGCATGGTCATAGGCTGGCTGGATCATGCTTGGAGTACAAGTATGAAAAACGAACTTTTAAAAAGTTGCTGTGAGTTTTCCGGGCTGTATGGCCATGTTCCAGAAGCATTCTCTCCTGAAGTTTCGCCCACATCTATGACAGGCAGCCTCAGAGCTTGTGAGGTCTGTTTGGAAACTAGACAAGTGGAGTGTGTGTGTGTGTGAGATACATATAAATATATAAATTATATAAATTTATATGTGAGATACATATAATTATATAAATTATATATAATAAATTATAAATTATATATAATTTATAAATATATAAATTA
This sequence comes from Anolis carolinensis, assembly GCF_035594765.1. Lineage (NCBI taxonomy): Eukaryota > Metazoa > Chordata > Lepidosauria > Squamata > Anolidae > Anolis > Anolis carolinensis. The sequence continues at coordinate 6,549,979 of NW_026943826.1, forward strand.
TATAAATTATATAAATATATATAAATATAAGTTCAAAGCAGATATTGTGGAATTTTCTGCCTTGATATTCTGGGATATATGGCTGTGTGGAAGGGCCTTAGTATTCATTTGTAAGTGAATTTTCTATTGGAGTTGTTTTATGAATGTTATTTTACTGGTACTGTTTTAATTATATATGCTGTTGTATTGTTTTATCTCTTGATCGGGCTTGGTCCTCATGTGAACCGCTCCGAGTCCCCTCGGGGAGATGGAAGCGAGTTATAAATAAAGTATTATTATTATTTGAAACACAATAAGATGAGTCCACAGCAGACACTCTGCTGGCTATTGTATTGGATCACACGTCAGACCCTTCCCAAGTATCTAGGACTGTGTGATGTATTATTATTAATATTATTATTTAAAACACAACAAGATGAGTCACAGCAGACACTCTGCTGGCTGTTGAATTGGATCACATGCCGGACACTTCCCAAGTGTCTAGGACTATGTGATGTATCGGCAAATAATGCGTGCAGATCTCTATTATTATTATTATTATTATTATTATTATTATTATTATTATTATTATTATTATTGAGATAGGGCAGTGTTGGGGTAGGAGGATCCAAGAGTCCAGAGCTTCACTTTGGCCAAGGAACGCAATGACTCCATTGGGAGACTTTCTTCGTAAGCCATTATTATTATTATTATTATTATTATTATTATTATTATTATTATTATATAGTATTATTATATTAGAGACAGGACAGTGTCAGGCTAGGAAGAGTCAAAGAGGCTGGAGCTTTGATCAAGGATTATTATTATTATTATCATCATTACAGATTCCAACTGTGAATTTTTAAATACCATTTATATTTAATTCCGTTTTAGTGTTTGTAGATTTGTAGATTTTAAACTGTGCCAAAAGGCTTTTTGATGTAAGCCACTTTGAGTCTCCTTGTTGAAGAGAAAAGCGGGGTATAAATAAAGCTGGCCAATGGCAACACTCACACATTATTATTATTATTGACACAAAGACAGAGCATGACACAGCAAACGAGGTCTATATGCTGGATTTCGTATCACAAAATCACAAGTCGAACACTTCCCAAGTGTCTAGGACTGTGTGATGTATTTTCAGATGATGCGCGCAGATCCCAGTCGGGTGGCCTTTTGCAGTTGGCAGGTCGTAATTTGCCGGCTGAGATCTTTTGGCACGGCACCCAGTGTGCCCATCACCACCGGGACCACATGCACTGGTTTCTGCCAGAGTCTTTGAAGTTCAATCTTGAGGTCCTGATAGCGGCTGAGTTTTTCCTGTTGTTTTTCGTCAATGCGACTGTCACCTGGGATGGCAACATCAATGATCCAAACCTTTTTCCTTTCCACAACTGTGATGTCTGGTGTGTTGTGTTCCAGAACTTTGTCAGTCTGGATTCGGAAGTCCCACAGTATCTTTGCGTGCTCATTTTCCAAGACTTTTGCAGATTTGTGATCCCACCAGTTCTTTACTGCTGGAAGGTGGTACTTGAGGCATAAGTTCCAATGAATCATTTGGGCCACATAGTTGTGCCTCTGTTTGTAGTCTGTCTGTGCAATTTTCTTACAGCAGCTGAGGGTATGATCAATGGTTTCGTCAGCTTCCTTGCACAGTCTGCATTTTGGGTCATCAGCTGATTGTTCGATCTTGGTCTTAATGGCCTTTGTTCTGATGTCTTGCTCCTGGGCTGCAAGGATCAGGCCTTCTGTCTCCTTCTTCAGGGTCCCATTCGTGAGCCAGAGCCAGGTCTTCTCCTTATCAGCTTTTCCTTCGATTTTGTCAAGGAACTTTCCATGCAATGTTTTGTTGGACCAGCTGTCAGCTCTAGTTTGTAGTGCAGTTTTCTTGTACTGGTTTTTTGTCTGCTATGCTTTGAGGAGTTTCTGATTTTTGACTTCAATCAAAGCAGGTTCCTCACTTTGCTGAGAGCTGTGCTGGCAGTAGTGTAACTACCAGCAGGTCCAACCAAGCCAGAGACGTCTCAGCTGAGGAGACCCATTAGCATTATGGAGAATCAACCAAAATGAAGTCTATACTGGCTCTCTAACCCATTAGCATTATGGAGAATCAACCAAAATGAAGTCTATACTGGCTCTCTAACCCATTAGCATTATGGAGAATCAACCAAAATGAAGTCTATACTGGCTCGGTCGTCGCCCAGGATAAAAAGGACTGTGGTGGATGCTGCCAATTCTGGACATCCATTGACATGTGGGCTACAGAATCAAAATACAAATGAACAGCCACAGAAGTGGCAGAAATATACAATGCCAGAAAACCGCACAATTATTATTATTATTATTATTATTATTATTATTATTATTATTATTATTATTATTTTATTATGACACAGCAAACAAGATAGACATGCTGGATTTCGTATCACAAAATCACAAGTTGAACACTTCCCAAGTGTCTAGGACTGTGTGATGTATTTCCGGATGATGCGTGCAGATCCCAGCAGGGTGGCCTTTTGCAGTTGGCAGATCGTGATTTTGTCATTATTATTATTATTATTATTATTATTATTATTATTATTATTATTACTATTAGGTTGCTGTGAGTTTTCCAGGCTGTATGTATCCTGTCTGGAATTCCCCTGTATTCTGAGTGTTGCTAGGTTGGCAGAAGCTGGGGCTAACAGCAGGAGCTCACCCTGCTACCCGAGTTCAAACCACCAACCTTGCAGTCAGCAAGCTCAGCAACTCAGTGGTTCAACCCACTGCACCACCGGGTCTTTTATTGTATTTATTACTTATTTATTTACAGTATTTATATCTCGCCCTTCTCATCCGGAGGGGGACTCAGAGCGGCCTTACAGATTGGCAGCAATTTGACGCCACAGACAGACATATAATAAAATAATTCTATTCTGGTTGAGGCTGATTTGAGTGTCGTCTTTGTCCATTTCGCGATCCAGCCGGTTTCGTGCAAATAATAATAATTCCAAAAAGCTTTCCACAATGGCCTTCCCCAGTGGGCGGTGGATTATGGAGCCAACGTATCTCGGCATGGTGCCTCTCAATCCGGGACAGGGTTGAATAGGGATTGTTCAAAACGTGGAGATGGGCGGCAGGGGAGTGCACATGTGCAACCGCACAAAAGGAGAGTCGGTAGGTGTTTAATTCCCCGCCCCGATGGAGAAAAAGAAGCCTGACATCACCGCGAGCCAATCGGGAGCCCACCGCGCCAGTCCCAAACGACAAATGGGATTTTAAAAATAAATAAATAAGTAAATAAAGGAAAAGACGGTCCGTTATGGCAATCTCTTTTTCGGGGTGACAAGGGCGGAGGGGAAAGGAACTGACAATGGCCAACCCACTGAGGCTGGACAGTCAAGAGTAAAATGAGAGCCGTCAAAAACCTAAGCATCCATTGTGTTTTTCCATATACGCAAAATGCCGCTCCTTGCGAAGAAAAGGGCGCCAAATAACTGGGCTTGGTCCCGATCCCGTGAGGCCAACCTCGCAGGGAAAAGGAATGCAAAGGAAGGGCGAGCCAGGAGCCAAGTGCAAGTGGGATTGACCAAAAAGGTTGGGCAAAGGCAAACCCATGATCCATGGATGAACTGCTCCCTCCTATGGGATACAAGGATGTGTAGTTGAAAAAGGAGTGTTTCAAATCCTCCTCCCGCGAGCAACAAATTACAATCGCCAGCATCTCCAGGTTCATCGTGGTTAAGTGGAGAGCTGTATATTATCGCAGACAATACATGGCCAGGTGGACAAGGGTAGAGTAAAGGCAGTCCCAATGTTCCAGTGGAAAGTTCCAAAAACTAATAATAATAATAATAATAATAATAATAATAATAATAATAATAATAATAACTCTTACAAGTAAAACAAGCCGTCAAAGAAGAAGAACATGCCCTGGTAGAATATGTAAAGCCAGTATAGACTTCGTTTTGGTTTGATTCTCCATAATGCTAATGGGTTAGGTGCTCTTAGTTCCACTCCTCAGCTGAGACCTCTCTGGCTTGGTTGGACCTGCCGGTAGTTACACTACTGCCAGCACAGCTCTCAGCAAAGTGAGGAACCTGCTTTGATTGAAGTCAAAAATCAGAAACTCCTCAAAGCATAGCAGACAAAAAACCAGTACAAGAAAACCGCACTACAAACTAGAGCTGACAGCTGGCACAACAAAACACTGCATGGAAAGTTCCTTGACAAAATTGAAGGAAAAGCTGATAAGGAGAAGACCTGGCTCTGGCTCACGAATGGGACCCTGAAGAAGGAGACAGAAGGCCTGATCCTTGCAGCCCAGGAGCAAGACATCAGGACAAAGGCAATTCAGGCCAAGATCGAAAAATCAGTTGATGACCCAAAATGCAGACTGTGCAAGGAAACCGATGAAACCATTGATCATATCCTCAGGTGCTGTAAGAAAATCGCACAGACAGACTACAAACAGTGGCACAACTATGTGGCCCAAATGATTCATTGGAACTTATGCCTCAAATACCACCTCCCAGCAATAAAGAACTGGTGGGATCACAAACCTGCAAAAGTATTGGAAAATGAGCACGCAAAGATACTGTGGGACTTCCGAATCCAGACTGACAAAGTTCTGGAACACTACACACCAGACATCACAGTTGTGGAAAAGAAAAAGGTTTGGATCATTGATGTTGCCATCCCAGGTGACAGTCGCATTGACGAAAAACAACAGGAAAAACTCAAGACTGAACTTCAAAGACTCTGGCAGAAACCAGTGCAGGTGGTCCCGGTGGTGATGGGCACAGTGGGTGCTGTGCCAAAAGATCTCAGCCGGCATTTGGAAACAATAGGCATTGACAAAATTACCGTCTGTCAACTGCAAAAGGCCACCCTATTGGGATCTGTACGCATCATCCAAAAATACATCACACAGTCCTAAATGCTTGGGAAGTGTTCGACTCGTGATTTTGTGATACAAAATCCAGCATATCTATCTGTTTGTTGTGTCATACAATAAAATAATAATATAACATTCCGCTTCTCTCTGTGGCTTGAGCACAACTCATGTGGCCTCTGGAAGCATTGAGCGTCCAGTTCTTCTTTATTTTTCACAGGACACCCTTAGTATCTGCAGGGTTTTGGTTGAATTGGTTCAATTGATACATTACATCGTGCCCACTTCTTCCCTGGCTTCTGTTTCTAACTCCCTTCTTGCTTTTGACTCTTTCAGCTGGTCCTGGCAGAAAGCGCTCATTCGGACGCCGGTTCTCAATGCACCGAAAGCCACCCCGACCTTCTTCCTCCTCCCCTTGAAAGAACCGGAGGCATCGGAGACTCCCGGCCGCCCTCCTTCCAGTAAGGCTCTTCCTAATCCATTGATTCCCAACCTTTATTTGACCTGGGTCCACTCTCCAACATTAGTACCAAAAGGGTTACAAATCAGTTTTTGGTGAACTTCAGATTCGGTTTGATTATCTGGGGTGCTGATTCAGAAAACTGCATTGGATAGACCACATCAGCTCTAGTTTCTGATACAGAATAGTTGACATTCAGTAGTCGCCATCTGCTCGTCTGCAGAAAACCATATTTAATAATCTAGAGCTGATGTGGTCTATCCAATGCAATTTTCTGAATCAGCACCCCAAATAACCCCCGAACGAAGACACCAAGAAAGCTGCATTGGATAGACCACATCAGCTCTAGTTTCTGATACAGAACATATGCCATCCAGTAGTTGCCATCTGTTCGTCCACAGAAAACTATATTTAATAATCTAGAGCTGATGTGGTCTATCCAATGCAATTTTCTGAATCAGCACCCCAAATAACCCCTGAACGAAGACACCAAGAAAGCTGTATTGGATAGACCACATCAGCTCTAGTTTCTGATACAGAACATATGCCATCCAGTAGTTGCCATCTGTTCGTCCACAGAAAACTATATTTAATAATCTAGAGCTGATGTGGTCTATCCAATGCAATTTTCTGAATCAGCACCCCAAATAACCCCTGAATGAAGACACCAAGAAAGCTGTATTGGGTAGACCACATCAGCTCTAGTTTCTGATACAGAACATATGCTATCCAGTAGTTGCCATCTGTTCGTCCGCAGAAAACCATATTTAATAATCTAGAGCTGATGTGATCTATCCAATGCAATTTTCTGAATCAGCATCCCAAGTAACCCCTGAATGAGGACACTACGAAAGCTGCATTGGATAGACCACATCAGCTCTAGTTTCTGATCCAGAACATATGCCATCCAGTAGTCGCCATCTGTTTGTCCACAGAAAACCATATTTAATAATCTAGAGCTGATGTAGTCTATCCAATGCAATTTTCTGAATCAGCACCCCAAATAACCCCAGGAACAGGCCTAAAAATGAAGAAAGAAAGGCGTCCCCGCTTCCAGACACCAGGTGGAACTGGAGGAGGAGGAGAAGCAGCAGTCAGGAGGCTTGTTCTTGTGTCTTTCATGGATAGTCAACCTCTCCCCTCCTGACATTCCAAATGCGTCGGCACTAAGAGTGTTTTGTAAGACCAGTCTCTCTCCTTGCAATGGTGTAGTAACGGTGAGACCGTGGACCATATTTTAGTTCTTGGGGATCATTGGTGGTCCAGAGACTACAGGGTGGGAACCACTGAATCTATAGTCCAGAGCGTTATTTTATGCTCTAAGGAGCTCAGGATTGCCTCTGAAAAATTCAGAGTGAGTGCCTCTCCCACCGCCCCTGTACTTGGACAGTGAGCTACTATGCTGTGGAATGCTTTTTCCCATTTGGATCAGGATCCAAAACTATTTTAACAGATCGGAGGGTTGGGCCAAAACAAACAGTAAATGAATTTTAACAGGGAGATATGTACGCTGTTACGCTTCAGCAGAAAAAATTAAAATGCAAAGATAGGTGACATATAGAACCATAGAATCATAGAGACATGTGGGCCATACAGTCCAACCCTATTCTGCCAAGAAGCAGGAAACTTATATTCAAAGCATCCCTGACAGATGGCCATCCAACCTCTGTTTCAAAGCCTCCACCACACTCTGATGCAGAGAGTTCCACTGCTGAACAGCTCTCCCAGTGAGGAAGTTCTTCGTAATATTCAGTCCCTTTCTTTATAGTCCAACCAGAACCTCATTTCTTCTGGTGGGGGTTGATTCCCATCTTCTCTCCTTAATATTTCTTCGATAAATTTCTTCCCTATACTTTCAAAATCATTTTTCTTCCTTAGGCCTTTTTTAACATTCAAATTACATGTTAATTTATCATTCATTGCTAATTTCCAAATTTCCTTGTACCATTCTTCTATTTTAATTTCCACCTCCCCTTTCCAATTTCTTGCTATTAATAACATTGCAGCCGTTAGCAACATTGTTACCAAATTCTTTTCATTTTCTTTCCATTCATCCGTATTATAAATAGATAATAGTATAGTCGCTGGGTTTGTATTGATTTTTTTTCTTCATGATACTTTCTATTTCTACTATTATCTTTCCCCAAAAACTCTGTATATACTTACATTCCCACCACATATGAATATATGTCCCCTTTTCTTGACAACCCCTCCAATATTTTTCTGAACAGCTCTTATCCATATTATGTATCTTTATTGGGGTCAGATACCACTTCCATACTATCTTGTAGTAGTTTTCTTTTATTCTAATTGATAATTTTTTGAGATGCCTTGCTTTCCATAATTTTTCCCAATTTCTTTCTCCTACTTTTATTCCCAGTTCTTCCTCCCATATTTCCCTTGTTAATATCCCTTTCCTCCCCCCTTTAATCTCTATTAATATTTTATATATCATACTAGTTATCCCTTTCGGATATTCATTTCCCTCTTTTTTAATCCTTTGAGTCACCCTTCTTTGGACACATTCCAGCTTAGGGTCGACATCTCCCATCAATTGTGTTTCCCAGAATTGGACACAGTGTGATTCCAGGTAAAGTGGTCTGACCAAGGCATGACTTTCCTGGACCAAGACACTATTCTCCTATTTATGCCTTGGCTTTTTTAGCTGCCACCTAAACATGGAAAAATGGGCTTCCTTGGAGTCTGCTGGAGTCTCCTTCTCTGGAGGTTTTGAATCTGAGGCTGGATGGCTATCTACCGGGGAAGGCTTTGACTGTATTTTCCTGCCTGGCAGGGAAGGTGGAGTGGGTGGCCCTTTGGGTCTCCTCCAGCTCTGTGTTTCTATGTTCCTACGATTCCTTGCTTAGGTTCTGCTGCCCTCTTGCGGCCCTGACATTGCGGAAGTGTTGTGTGTGCTGCCAATGCACAACCGGCGAGGCTCCCTCCTCCTTTGTCTCTTGGGCACAGCAAGAAACTTTCTGTATCCCCATTGCTTTGTTGTTGTTTATGGTTCCTTGACAAATTCGCTATCGTTTCCCCCATTGTTTTCATTCGGGGGGAAAAACATAAAGAAAGCATCCATACTTATACACACATAAACATACTTGAATTATTACATAACATATTACACAGTTTGGCCGCTAGACGGTGTGAAGCGCTAAGATCGTCTAAGGCTCTTTTAGGCATGGGGAATCTTTTTATCCCACCGCTGCCACCCATTTGTAAAGAATTTAAAACGACTGCCACCAATTTGTAAAGGTCTAATATCGACTAACACCAATTTGGAAAGATGCAACCACCAAGGACTACTTCTTCACTTTAAAGGGTAGCGTACCTTGGTTTAGAATATATGCGACAGAGGCTTAGATGTTGGAAGAACAATAACAAGTTTATTCAGGCACAAGCTTAGTGGTTACAATTTTGTTTCTCACTTAGAGGTATTCTTATTAACAGTTACAATACTAGAATGAGATGAATCAACTCTCTAAAGTATCACTCCTTTTACTTAGTTAAAACTTCTTCTCCTTCTACTTTTAAACCATTACTTCAATGGATCTCTGTGAGCCCAGCTGGGATTGGTTCCCAAAGTCTGAAACTTGGACTATCCAGTGACTTCAAACCATAGTCACCCCTGTGATATACTATCACAGATTCTCTGTTCCTTACCAGGACACAGACTACATTAAATAAGTCACCAAACTTATTTAAAACCGACTCAAAATGAACAATTGAGTCACCTTGATCCCATCAACCTGAAATCAATCTTCCCTGTGCCTCATCAGAGGACAGACTGACTGACTTTTTAAAACTCTGCACTTCTTCCACTAAACAGCAGTTGGCTCCGCCTACTTCTCCATGGCAACCAGCCTCTGAGTGCTGAGATGAAATAACTGTAATACTTACCCTTTTAAAACATAAACACACAATTAAACATAACATCTGTAAACCAAAATTCGTACTTCATTACAGGTGGCTTACTTGATAGGTCAACTGTCCATCTTTTGCTTTTGGTGTCCACCTGAACAATCCAGGTGTGCTTGGAATGCTAACCATCCCTTCTTGCCATCGCCTTTCTTCCCAGCCCGAATGCCGCGAGTAGCCGAGATGGGCTGGACAACGAAACCGGGACGGAGTCGGTGGTCAGCCACAGGCGGGAGAGGCACCGGCGAAGGAACCGCGAAGGCCATGAAGACGGTAAGCCCAATCCACTCCTTCAAAAGGCCTTCGGGGAGACTGAGTTTTTGAATACAGAGATCCGTCTCAGGAACTGGTCAGAAGTTTGTGTCAATAAATAATGGCGTCGTTGTTTACGTGTCCTCTTATGCTGGATCTACATGGCCATGTAATGCAGTTTGATCTCTGTTATACTGTCAGTGTATATGGAATGGCTCTGCTCCAGGGGAGGGAGGAGGAGGAGAAGCAGCAGACAGAAGGCTTGTTGTTGAGCCTTTGGTGGGTAGTCAGCCTCTCCCCTCCCTCCATCCCCATTGCCTCGGCACTATAAGAGGGTTTCACAAGACCAGTCACTCTCGATGCAACGGTGTAATAACAGTGAGGCTGCGGATGTTGGAAATAGCAGCCTCCCAAGTCTTTCACTATTTGTTTATTAATGTATATATTTGCTAACCTGTATTTTGATTGCTAACCTGTGTATGTTGATTGCCAGTTTGACTGTACCTCTCTGGTGTGGGAGTGGTTATAGACATGTGATTGTACTGAGCGTGTTCAGACTCGGGACTCCATTTTTATTCAGTATCTGCTTTCCACCTCCGTGGAGACGGATGCATGTTTGCATCAGACCTCAGTGGAGGTGGATGCATGTTGCTGTATGGCTTAAAGACTACTTAAAGACTTTAGTGACTACCACTATACCAAAAGACTAGTGAGATATAGACATGTGATTGTACTGAGCATGTTCAGACTCAGGACTCCATTTTGTATTCAGAGTTTTGCATCAGATCTCAGTGGAGGTGGATGCATGTTGCTGTATGACTTAAAGACTACTTAAAGACTATGGACTATTGATTAAGAATGATACCCTGTGTATTCAACACAGAGAGAGGCTACATCCTATCCATAACTGAACTTTAATAAGAAATGTGCTTGTATGGTGAATTAATACAAGATGTTTATGAGTAAGCAAGATATATTATTTTTCAGTGAAAGAAGACTTTTTAAATCTCTGAGTTCATATTTTAAACTAAAAGGTTTCAAGGGAGTGTATATGTTTTGGGTAACTGCAATTACAACTGCTACTTCAACTGCAAAGAAACAACCAAATATATTTTTGTAGTGGCATGTCTTTGTCCTTGGCAGTTCAAAGGCATGGTTCTTCAGTCTAACAGCTGAGTTACCCGTGTGCCATTACATGAATGCTTGTGAATATCGCTTGTTCAAAGAGTTGACTTCTAACAAGCTCATGCTTTTATTGACTAGTGATGCCCATATGTTCATGGAGAATCACATTTGCCAAACAGATGTGAAATCATTTGCCCTTTTCAATAAGGTTATGATTGCAATTTATTTCCAGAGAGTGACTGTCAGAGTAATAGCAGCGCAGCAGTAGATGGAGTCGGTGGAATGCAGAATGAAGTGACATCCAGAGACTTTGGTAAAACTATAGACAAAGTTTTATTGTACAAGACAAACAGACTTGCAGACAATAGACACAGGACTCTCACTCTAGGCAGACAGAACAGAACTGAACTGATGTAATCAGTAAAGCATACACACTTGTGTCTGGACACTCCCCAGTTCCAGCCACACATCAAGGTCATCACAGCTTCTCAGTAATTAACTCTTTCTAGACTATAGTACACTCTGGATCAGGGGTCCCCAAACTAAGGCCCGGGGGCCGGATGCGGCCCATCGAAGCCATTTATCCGGCCCCCATGGCACAAGGGCAGAAGGGGGTTGGGCTAAATGACCCAAGGGGTCTCTTCTTCTCTTACAACCCTTATTATTATTATTATTATTATTATTATTATTATTATTATTATTATTATTATTATTATTAACATTGAGACTGGGTGGCCATCTGTCAGGGATGCTTTGCTTGTGCTTGGTGCACAAAGGCAGAAGAGCATTGGACTCAATGGCCCAAAGGATCTCTTCCAACCCTCTTTATTATTATTATTATTATTATTATTATTATTATTATTATTATTATTATGACACAGCAAACAAGATAGATATGCTGGATTTCATATCACAAAATCACAAGTCAAACACTTCCCAAGTGTCTAGGACTGTGTGATGTATTTTCGGATGATGCACACAGATCCCAACAGGGTGGCCTTTTGCAGCTGGCAGATCGTAATTTTGTCAATGTCTATTGTTTCCAAATGCGGGCTGAGATCTTTTGGCACGGCACCCAGCCGTAATAATAATAATAATAATAATAATAATAATAATAATAATAATAATAATAATTATTATTATTATTGCTCGGTGGTCAACTATAGTCCGGCCCTCCAACGGTTCGAAGGATCGTGAACTGTCCCCCTGTTTAAAAAGTTTGGGGATCCCTGCTCTGGAGTATGCAATACAAACCAAGACACAAATTGCATTTAAACACTATCAATACACAAATCCCACATTAACAGTGAATGCAGCAATTCAGACCATATTTTAGTTCTTGGGGACCACTGGTGGTCCACGGACCACAGATTGGGAGCCACTGCATTAGACAAAAAAACTCACTTTGTAGTGTGGTGGGTGAATTCTCAGACAGAGCACGTTGTGCGACGGAGAAATAATAATTGAACGGCGGAAACAAGCGAGAGGGCTTTTTGTGGCGTTTTGTCTGCGTGTTTCAATAAACAACAATATCTGCCCTTCCTCTTTTATCGAATTAGACCTTGGGCCTAATTAGCAGATATTCTGCTGGAGTTTTCTGAAACAGGCCTTTGAGAACAAGAGATCCGCTTGAGGGTTGGGAACGTCGACCGGATCCCGTGAAAAGGAGAAAAAGCACAGCGTGGAAGTTAATTAGGAGCCGGGGAGTTTGGTTCTCAGGACCCCGAACAAAGTTGAAATCTCTTCTCCCTCCTTCTGTTTCCCAAGAAAAGCGGGGTCTTAATTATGAAGGTAATTAAGGGACCGACTTCCCGAATGTTTTAGGTGGCTGGTCCGGCTGGCCGTTGTTGTTCTTTCCCCATCGCTGCAGGTGTCAAGTGTCTGCCATAATTGTGTCTCCGCTTGTGAAATGGACCGTTCGGTTGTTTGTCGACTTTACAATGGGAACTTTAACGCCTCGTCGGTGGATTAATGCTTGGTCGTGGGGAACGGATGGGCTATGAATTTATTTATTTTTACTTATTTTCAATGAAAACTTTTATTGGAAAAGGGACAAATAAAGAAAAGTAACAATGGTTGGAATTCAAGTCTGCAGTCCTCAACGAGGAAGAGTATTTATTGAGAATGTATCTACAGTAGTCTCACTTATCCAAGCTAAATGGGTCGGCAGAACCTTGGATAAGCGAATATGTTGGATAATAAGGAGGGATTAAGGAGCCTATTAAACATTAAATTAGGTTATGATTTTACAAATTAAGCACCAAAACATCATGTTATACAACACATTTGACAGAAAAAGTAGTTCAATACGCAGTAATGTTATGTTGTAATTACTGTATTTACGAATTTAGCACCAAAATATAGAATCATAGAATAGTAGAGTTGGAAGAGACCTCATGGGCCATCCAGTCCAACCCCCATATCACGATGTATTGAAAACATTTACTAAAAAAATGCCACATGACACTTCACACTCTGCTTGCTGTGAACTGAATGCTCAACTAGAAGTATCCTGTTTTTGTATCTTTGCCTCCTAAGCTCTAAATTTTTTACAGCCACATGGCACTTCACGCTCTGCTTGCTGTGAACTGAATGTTCAACTATAAGTATCCCATTTTTGTATTTTTGCCTCCTAAGCTGTACGTTCTTTACAGCCACATGGCACTTCACGCTCTGCTTGCTGTGAGCTGAATGCTCTACTATAAGTATCCCGTTTTTGTATCTTTGCCTCCTAAGCTCTAAATTCTTTACAGCCACATGGCACTTCACACTCTGCTTGCTGTGAGTTGAATACTCAACTAGAAGTATTATGTTTTTGTATCTTTGCCTCCTAAGTTCTAAATGTTTTACAGCCACATGGCACTTCACACTCTGCTTGCTGTGAGCTGAATGCTCAACTAGAAGTATCTCGTTTTTGTATCTTTGCCTCCTAAGCTCTAAATTCTCTACAGCCACATGACGCTTCATGCTCTGCTTGCTGTGAGCTGAATGCTCAACTCTTAAGTTTTCTGTTTTTCATATTTTTGATGCTCTGCTGTTTGTGGTTTTTTCAATGTTCAATGAGAGGCTGGGCTTCTTGTATGCTTCTGCAAAGGTGTTTAGAGTGGCTTGTAGGTCTTCTTCTGAATGCGCACAGACTACATTATCATCGGCATATTGGAGTTCTAGAACAGATCTTGTTTGACCTTGTGACAAGGCAGGAGACGAAGTGCCACAGCATGTATGTATGTACATCTGCTGAGAATAATACAGAGAATTTAAAAAGGGTGTCCGGCACCAGAGAAAAATGCAGCCAGTGCATGCCAATGACAGAAAAGGACACAAGGGCTCTGGCTGGGCAGATTAAGGAGGGATGAAATGAGCTCAGCAGATGGAGACTGACTGGGCAAACAAGCCCATGGCAACAGCTTTTGAGTAGATGGAGTGCAACAGGGAATCCCCAATAGAGAGAAGAAAAAGGAAGGTGAGAGAACAGGATTGACTTCTGATCATGGAAACTGCTGGTTAGGGTAGACTCCTCCATTAATTGGGATGACTCTCCACTCGCTGAACAGTCTCCCAAAGCAGGGTTGCACTGACATTTATTAACTTGAGTTGTCAGTTCAAGCCTTTTGCCGTGATTAATGCCTTTGTGAAGTGCTTTTCTGTTGTCCTGGCTTCAAGGGGCCTGTTGGAGTGTCCACTTCTGAGCGTTTCCTGGACCCCTTGGGTCATGGTCTCCTGATAAACGTTGAGAAGGACAGGCTTTGATCTCCAGAGCAATGGCTCCGTGTCAGGAAGGATCAGGAGGCCCTGTTTTGAAGGCCTTGGCCAGCTGGTCCTGGACAAAGAACAAGGGCGCATTGGAAGTCAAGTGCCCCTGGAAGGCCTCCATCGGATGTCATGCGGGAAATGGGACTGGTCCATGATTGGATCAAAAAGGCAGAGAAGGTTTCCTCCTTTTTGGAGATATAGGCTGAGTATTCCTTGCCCACAATTCTCAATTCCAAAAAATCCAAACTGCCCACAGTCTGAAATCTGAAGAGTTCCTATACTCTTTCAAAACTAATTTTGCATTTCAGGATTGCACGTGCTTTTTCTCTTAGGAAAAGCTACCCAAAAACAGCAGAGCATCAAAAATATGCAAAAAAAAGAGGATACTTATGGTTGAGCATTCAGCTCACAGCAAGCAGAGAGTGAAGTGTTATGTGGCTGTAAAGAATTTAGAGCTTAGGAGGTAAACATGCAGAGTTCAGTCTTTAAAATCACAAAAGAGGCGGCATACTAGTGTTAGGATTTTCTTTGTAAATTAAGGAAAACTCTCAAATGCAGCAGACGACCCAAAATATGCAAAAGCAGAATACTTATGGTTGAGCATTCAGCTCACAGCAAGCAGAGTGTGAAGTGTTGTGTGGGTGTAAAGAATTTAGAGCTTAGGAGGCAAAGATACAAAAATGGGATACTGATAGTTGAGCATTCAGCTCACAGCAAGCAGAGCGTGAAGTGCCATGTGGCTGTAAAGAATTTAGAGCTCAGGAGGCAAACATGCAGAATTCAGTCTTTAAAATCACAAAAGAGATGGCATGTTGGTGTTAGTATTTTCTTTGTCAATTAGGGGAAACTCTCAAATACATCAGCTCACAGCAAGCAGAGCATGAAGTGCCATGTGATTGTGAAGAATTTAGCATTTTCCTTGTAAATTAGGGAAAACTCTCAAATACATCAGAGCATCCAAAATATGCAAAAGCAGAATACTTATGGTTGAGCATTCAGCTCACAGCAAGCAGAGCGTGAAGTACCATGTGGTTGTGAAGAATTTAGCATTTTCTTTGTAAATTAGGGAAAACTCTCAAATACATCAGAGCATCCAAAAGATGCAAAAGCAGAATACTTATGGTTGAGCATTCAGCTCACAGCAAGCAGAGCATGAAGTATTTATTTATTTATTTACTAACAGCATTTATATTCTGCCCTTCTCACCCCGAAGCGGACTCAGGGCGGATCACATTACACATATGGGCAAACATTCAATGCCTTTTAACATAGAACAAAGACAAACAAACATAGGCTCCGAGCGGGCCTTGAACTCATGACCTCCTGTGATTCATTGCAGCTGCTCTCCAGCCTGCGCCACCGCCCGAGCCCAATGTACCATGTGGTTGTGAAGAATTTAGCATTTTCTTTGTAAATTAGGGAAAACTCTGAAATACATCAGAGCATCCAAAATATGCAAAAGCAGAATACTTATGGTTGAACATTCAGCTCACAGCAAGCAGAGCATGAAGTGCCATGTGGTTGTGAAGAATTTAGCATTTTCTTTGTAAATTGGGGAAAACTCTCAAATACATCAGAGCATCCAAAATATGCAAAAGCAGAATACTTATGGTTGAGCATTCAGCTCACAGCAAGCAGAGCATGAAGTGCCATGTGGTTGTGAAGAATTTAGCATTTTCTTTGTAAATTGGGGAAAACTCTCAAATACATCAGAGCATCCAAAATATGCAAAAGCAGAATACTTATGGTTGAGCATTCAGCTCACAGCAAGCAGAGCATGAAGTGCCATGTGGTTGTGAAGAATTTAGAGCTTAGGAGGCAAAGAAACAAAAATGGGATACTTATAGTTGAGGATTCAGCTCACAGCAAGCAGAGCATGAAGTGCCATGTGGTTGTGAAGAATTTAGAGCTTAGGAGGCAAAGAAACAAAAATGGGATACTTATAGTTGAGGATTCAGCTCACAGCAAGAATTTAGAGCTTAGGAGGCAAGCTGACTACATTTCTTCATAGTAAAGAACTGGGTCTGAGCTACTTTAACTAGCTTCATCTCTTCTAGTGTTCGAAAGAGAGGCAGTGTGGGGTTGAACTCCAACACATATCAGTGCAGAAATGGTTACCTTTCCTGTTTTGTCTCATGAGGGCAAAAGTCTCCTGTTTTTAACACTGTGTCCTGCTTGTTGATTTTAATGATTGTTTTTATTGATGTTGATGTTTTTTACTGGGATAATTGTTTTATTGCTTTGTTACTGTTTTGTTTGTTTTATCGGGCCTGGCCCCATGTAAGCCGCCCCGAGTCCCTTCGGGGAGATGGGGCGGGGTATAAAAATAAAGTTGTTATTATTATTATTATTATTATTATTATTATTATTATTATTATTATTATTATTGACACAACGATGTTGTATGACACAGCAAACAAGATAGACATGCTGGATTTCGTTTCACAAAACCACAAGTCGAACACTTCCCAAGTGTCTAGGACTGTGTGATGTATTTTCGGATGATGCGTGCAGATCCCAGCAGGGTGGCCTTTTGCAGTTGTCAGATCATAATTTTGTCAATGTCTATTGTTTCCAAATGCCGGCTGAGATCTTTTGGCACGGCACCCAATGTGCCCATCACCACCGGGACCACCTGCACTGGTTTCTGCCAGAGTCTTTGAAGTTCAATCTTGAGGTCCTGATAGCGGCTGAGTTTTTCCTGTTGTTTTTCATCAATGTGACTGTCACCTGGGATGGCGACATCAATTATCCAAACCTTGTTCTTTTCCACAACTGTGATATCTGGTGTGTTGTGTTCCAGAACTTTGTCAGTCTGGATTCGGAAGTCCCACAGTATCTTTGCGTGTTCATTTTCCACGACCTTTGCCAGTTCTTTACTGCTGGGAGGTGGTACTTGATGCATAAGTTCCAATGGACCATTTGGGCCACACAGTTGTGCCTCTGTTTGTAGTCTGTCTGTGCAATTTTCTTACAGCAGCTGAGGAGATGATCAATGGTTTCGTCAGCTTCCTTGCACAGTTTGCATTTTGGGTCATCAGCTGATTTTTCAATCTTGGCCTTAATTGCATTTGTTCTGATGGCTTGCTCCTGGGCTGCAAGGATCAGGCCTTCTGTCTCATTATTATTATTATTATTATTATTATTATTATTATTATTATTATTATTATTATTATGAGGCAATCTACCTGCGCTGGCCTGTGAACCACTGGATTGAAGGGAGCTATTTCTTTATTTATTGCTCTCCTGACCAGCAAACGAGGAGATAGTAGGAAACGTGGCTGCATGGAGGTATATAGAGGCTCAGCCCTGTCTCATGCATGGAGAACATTTGCATAGCTCTGCTCTCATTGGCTTAAACCTGGGGCGAGGCGGGCAGAGGCAAATCCGACTATGCCAGCTGGGGTGGCTTAAGGTGTCTCGAAGCAGGATGAATCTAGTGTAATGGGACCCTCGAGGAACAGAGCAAGTCTGCAGCCTTGGAGAGCAGGTATGCTTGACCGGATAGGATTTCTGACCGCAGGTTTGGGATGCTCTTTGGGTGGGATTGAGGAGACCCGGGATGCTCTCTGTTAAGGACACACTCCCTTGTTTGATGTTGTTGTCCTAGAAAGCTAAAGCGCTCAGATGTCACCCCCACCCCTAATCCCACAGAAGCTCTCCAAATGATATTCGCTTAAATCCGAGCGCTTTGTTTTGAATTAAGGCTGTGGATTAAGCTATGCCGTTTACACACACGTTTGGACAGCCTGCTTCTGTTTGTTGATGTCTGCTTATACGTTTAACTTGACAACAATGGGTTGCTGTGAAGTTTCTGGGCTGTATGGGCATGTTCCAGAAGCAGCCTCTCCTGACGTTTTGCCCACAACTACGGCAGGCATCCTCAGAGGTTGTGAGGTCTCTTGGAAACTAGGCAAGTGGTGTTTATATATCCAGGGTGGGAGAAAGAACTCTTCATCATCATCATCATCATCATCATCATCATCATCATCATTTAATTACTTATTAATCGCTCTCCATCCACGATGCTCTAGGCGATTTACAAGATAAAATTGTAAAGGATAAAAATACATACATACAAATATTGATAAAATTAACATAGATTAAAAGCTCTAGTAAAGAGCCAGGTCTTAAGTGCTAGGGTAAAAGGCCCTAACTCACGCATGGCTCTCATATAAACTCATATAAACTCTTGTTTGTTTGAGGCAAGTGTGAATGTTGCCAATGGCCACCTTGGTTAGCATTGAATAGCCTTGCAGCTTCAAAGCCTGGCTGCTTCTTGCCTGAGGGAATCCTTTGTTGGGAGATGTTAGTTGGCCCTAATTATTTCCAGTCTTGATTTCCCCTGTTTTCAGAGTCTTGCTCTTTATTTACTGTTTTTAGTGTTGCTCTTTATTTACTGTCCTGATTTTAGAGTTTTTTTTAATACTGGTAGCCAAATATTGTTCATTTCTATGGTTTCCTCCTTTCTGTTGCTATTGTCCACATACTTGTGGATTTCAATGTTGGGAGGTGATTAGCTGGCCCTGGTTGTTTCATGACTGGAATCCCTCTGTTTTTTAGTGTTGCTCTTTATTTACTGTCCTGATTTTAGAGTTTTTTTTTAAATACTGGTAGCCAAATATTGTTCATTTCTATGGTTTCCTCCTTTCTGTTGCTATTGTCCACATGCTTGTGGATTTCAATGTTGGGAGGTGATTAGCTGGCCCTGGTTGTTTCAAGACTGGAATCCCTCTGTTTTTTTAGTGTTGCTCTTTATTTACTGTCCTGATTTTAGAGTTTTTTTTTAATACTGGTAGCCAAATATTGTTCATTTCTATGGTTTCCTCCTTTCTGTTGCTATTGTCCACATGCTTGTGGATTTCAATGTTGGGAGGTGATTAGCTGGCCCTGGTTGTTTCATGATTGGAATCCCTCTATTTTTTAGTGTTGCTCTTTATTTACTGTCCTGATTTTAGAGTTTTTTTAATACTGGTAGCCAAATATTGTTCATTTCTGTGGTTTCCTCCTTTCTGTTGCTATTGTCCACATGCTTGTGGATTTCAATGTTGAGAGATGATTAGCTGGCCCTGGTTGTTTCAAGACTGGAATCCCTCTGTTTCTGAGTGTTGCTCTTTATTTACTGTCCTGATTTTAGATTTTTTTTTAATACTGGTAGCCAAATATTGTTCATTTCTATGGTTTCCTCCTTTCTGTTGCTATTGTCCACATACTTGTGGATTTCAATGTTGGGAGGTGATTAGCTGGCCCTGGTTGTTTCAAGACTGGAATCCCTCTGTTTTTTAGTGTTGCTCTTTATTTACTGTCCTGATTTTAGAGTATTTTAATACTGGTAGCCAAATATTGTTCATTTCTATGGTTTCCTCCTTTCTGTTGCTATTGTCCACATACTTGTGGATTTCAACGTTGGGAGGTGATTAGCTGGCCCTGGTTGTTTCATGTCAATAATACCAATAATAGAGAAAAATAATAAATGTACCATATATTCTTGAGTATAAGCTGACCCAAGTATAAGCCAACCAGGACCCTCACCCGAGTATAAGCCGAGGGGGGCTTTTTAGTCCTAAAAAAAGGGCTGAAAAACTAGGTTTATACTCGAGTATATACAGTATTTATTATTATTTATTATTATTAATGCGAATCCACCAGAGTGGAATACAAATAAAGTTTTTTATTATTTGTTATATTATAATCAAGGTGGCCAATTGCAACATTCACACTCACCTCCAACAGACATGAGTTCTTTCTCCCACCCTGGACATTATTCCACAGATATATAAATCCCACTTGCCGAGTTTCCAACGTACCTCACAACTTCTGAGGATGCCTGGCATAAATGTGGGCAAAACGTCAGGAGAGAATGCTTCTGGAACATGGCCACACAGCCAGGAAAACTCACAGCAACCCAGAGATTCTGGCTATGAAAACCTTCAACAACACGATGTGGAAATTGTGTTGTTGAAGGCTTCCATGGCCGGGATTGCAGGGTTGTTGTATGTTTTCCGGGCTGTATGGCCATGTTCCAGAAGTATTCTCTCCTGACGTTTCGCCCACATCTATGGCAGGCATCCTCAGAGGTTGTGAGGAATATATGTCCATGTTCTAGAAGTATTCTCTCCTGATGTTTTGCCCACATTTATGGCAGGCATCCTCAGAAGTTGTGAGGAATATATCTCCATGTTTCAGAAGTATTCTCTCCTGACGTTTCGCCCACATCTATGGCAGGCATCCTCAGAGGTTGTGAGGTCCGTAGGTCCGTTGACGCAGGGACTACGAATACACAACACTCACGGGCGCTTAATTCTGTGATGCATTCATAACTGAGACATAGGATTCCAGCCATCCTTCCCATATACATAGACCTCACAACCTCTGAGGATGCCTGCCATAGATGTGGGCGAAACGTCAGGCCATGTATGTCCATGTTCCAGAAGTATTCTCTCCTGACGTTTCACCCACATCTATGGCAGGCATCCTCAGAGGTTGTGAGGTATATGTATATGGGAAGGCTGGCTGGAATCCTACGTCACAGTTATGAATGCATCACAGAGTTAAGCGCCTGTGAGTGTAGTGTATTCGTAGTCCCTGCATCAACGGGCCTACGGACCTCACAACCTCTGAGGATGCCTGCCATAGATGTGGGCGAAACGTCAGAAGAGAATACTTCTAGAACATGGACATATATTCCTCACAACCTCTGAGGATGCCTGCCATAGATGTGGGCGAAATGTCAGGAGAGAATACTTCTGGAACAAGGCCACACAGCCTGAAAGACATACAACAACCCTGAAGTGGAAATTGTCTGCTTTTTGGACATATCCAAGCCTTAATCTAGGCCTTTGCATCCCTTTTATCCCTCAATTATTATTGGAAAAACGCTCATCTCGCCAGTCCTCCCCCATCGCTGTAATCTACTTTTGGGGGTCAAAAGCAATCATGCGAATTCGCCCTGGCTTATGGGCTAAGAGAGTTTATCCTGTACGTTCCATGATCCTTCCGCCCCTTCATTGGTCTTTGAAATAAGAAAAGAGGCAACATTATTCTGACCCATCCTGCTTTCGAGAGATGTAGTCTGAGCTTTGCCTGCCTTTGCCTAGGGTTGGAGAGAAGATGCTAACCGCTTGTGTTTTGTTTTCTGCAGCTTTGGTTGTTGTTTTGGACTGCTCCGTTGCAGAGCAAAATAACCCCGTAGGATTTTGTCGCGACGGAAGCAGCCAGCCGTTGCCCTCGTCTCCATGATTTCATAATATTATGGAGTTGGAGGAGACCACAAGGGCCATTCAGTTTGATCCTGAATCTCCAGATTTTGTTTGATGTCGCAGCCGGAGAGCTAATTGTGTTTGTGTGCCGTCCTTCCTTCGTTTCGACATTCTTGGTTCTGATTGCGTCTCGACGTCTGGGGGTGTTTGGTATCTTCTTCACCTTCTTTTGGAAATTCACAAGTGGCCAATTTAAGGGAGGCCCCGAAATGGCCACCTCGTCGCTGTTGGGGTGCTTGTGTCGAGAGCGCAGGGAGCCCCAGCGGCTACCCGTTTGCTCCCCGTGGATAGCGAGCCGCGACCGGAGGTCCTGCAGCCCTTGGAGGCATCGCCTTTTGAGGCCGCTGGAACCTATCAAGTGCTACCCAGAAGCTCCGCCGCCTGTCTATCTCTGTATGTATTGGGTATCGTGTGGAAGTCTTGTAATACTTGCTTCTAAGACAGTGATTCCCAAAGTGGGTGCTACCGACCTCTGGTGGGACAGAGATAGGGCTGAGCCTCTATACATCTCCTGAGAGGCCTTTTAGGACTAAAGGGCAGGGCTGGGGTGGGGACGGGGCCGCTTCCAAAGAGCATGAGACAGGATGAGCCTCTATACCTCTCCTGAGAGGCCTTTTAGGACTAAAGGGCGGGGCTGGGGTGGGGGCGGGGCCTCTTCCAAAGAGCACGAGACAGGGCTGAGCCTCTATATCTCTCCTGAGAGGCCTTTTAGGACTAAAGGGCGGGGCTGGGGTGGGAGCAGGGCCTCTTCCAAAGAGCATGAGATAGGGCTGAGCCTCTATATCTCTCCTGAGAGGCCTTTTAGGACTTAAGGGCAGGGCTGGGGTGGGAGCAGGGCCTCTTCCAAAGAGCATGAGACAGGGCTGAGCCTCTATACCTCTCCTGAGAGGCCTTTTAGGACTAAAGGGCAGGGCTGGGGTGGGAGCAGGGCCTCTTCCAAAGAGCATGAGATAGGGCTGAGCCTCTATATCTCTCCTGTGAGGCCTTTTAGGACTAAAGGGCAGGGCTGGGATGGGGGCGGGGCCGCTTCCAAAGAGCATGAGACAGGATGAGCCTCTATACCTCTCCTGAGAGGCCTTTTAGGACTAAAGGGCAGGGCTGGGGTGGGGGCGGGGCCTCTTCCAAAGAGCACGAGACAGGGCTGAGCCTCTATATCTCTCCTGAGAGGCCTTTTAGGACTAAAGGGCGGGGCTGGGGTGGGAGCAGGGCCTCTTCCAAAGAGCATGAGATAGGGCTGAGCCTCTATATCTCTCCTGAGAGGCCTTTTAGGACTAAAGGGCAGGGCTAGGGGTGGGAGCAGGGCCTCTTCCAAAGAGCATGAGACAGGGCTGAGCCTCTATACCTCTCCTGAGAGGCCTTTTAGGACTAAAGGGCAGGGCTGGGGTGGGAGCAGGGCCTCTTCCAAAGAGCATGAGATAGGGCTGAGCCTCTATATCTCTCCTGTGAGGCCTTTTAGGACTAAAGGGCAGGGCTGGGATGGGGGCGGGGCCGCTTCCAAAGAGCATGAGACAGGATGAGCCTCTATACCTCTCCTGAGAGGCCTTTTAGGACTAAAGGGCGGGGCTGGGGTGGGGGCGGGGCCTCTTCCAAAGAGCACGAGACAGGGCTGAGCCTCTATATCTCTCCTGAGAGGCCTTTTAGGACTAAAGGGCGGGGCTGGGGTGGGAGCAGGGCCTCTTCCAAAGAGCATGAGATAGGGCTGAGCCTCTATATCTCTCCTGAGAGGCCTTTTAGGACTAAAGGGCAGGGCTAGGGGTGGGAGCAGGGCCTCTTCCAAAGAGCATGAGACAGGGCTGAGCCTCTATACCTCTCCTGAGAGGCCTTTTAGGACTAAAGGGCAGGGCTGGGGTGGGAGCAGGGCCTCTTCCAAAGAGCATGAGATAGGGCTGAGCCTCTATATCTCTCCTGTGAGGCCTTTTAGGACTAAAGGGCAGGGCTGGGATGGGGGCGGGGCCGCTTCCAAAGAGCATGAGACAGGATGAGCCTCTATACCTCTCCTGAGAGGCCTTTTAGGACTAAAGGGCGGGGCTGGGGTGGGGGCGGGGCCTCTTCCAAAGAGCACGAGACAGGGCTGAGCCTCTATATCTCTCCTGAGAGGCCTTTTAGGACTAAAGGGCGGGGCTGGGGTGGGAGCAGGGCCTCTTCCAAAGAGCATGAGATAGGGCTGAGCCTCTATATCTCTCCTGAGAGGCCTTTTAGGACTAAAGGGCAGGGCTAGGGGTGGGAGCAGGGCCTCTTCCAAAGAGCATGAGACAGGGCTGAGCCTCTATACCTCTCCTGAGAGGCCTTTTAGGACTAAAGGGCGGGGCTGGGAGCAGGGCCTCTTCCAAAGAGCATGAGATAGGGCTGAGCCTCTATATCTCTCCTGTGAGGCCTTTTAGGACTAAAGGGCAGGGCTGGGATGGGGGCGGGGCCTCTTCCAAAGAGCATGAGATAGGGCTGAGCCTCTATATCTCTCCTGAGAGGCCTTTTAGGACTAAAGGGCAGGGCTGGGATGGGGGCGGGGCCTCTTCCAAAGAGCATGAGACAGGGCTGAGCCTCTATATCTCTCCTGAGAGGCCTTTTAGGACTAAAGGGCAGGGCTGGGATGGGGGCAGAGCCTCTTCCAAAGAGCATGAGATAGGGCTGAGCCTCTATACCTCCCCTGAGGCGCTTGTCAGAACACGGGGGCGGGGTATAGAGGTTCAGCTCCGTCAGGGACTTGGGAAGAGGCCCCACCCCCTCCTCTAGCCCCGCCCCCTGTGTCCAGGACAGGGATAGAAGCTCAGCCCTGCCTCAGAGCTTGTAACTCCGCCCATCCCAGTCCTGGCTGCCCATTTGTGGCCCCGCCCACCTCCCCCTCCCAGCCCTGCATCTTGGACTTGGGGAGAGGCTCAGCCCCGCCCTCTTGAGCAGGAGCCATGCCCACCCCCTCTAAGCCACGCTCCCCCTTTCCAGGGGGTGCGGAATCATATTTTTTCTGGAAAGGGGGCGGTAGGCGAAATAAGTTTGGGAACCACTGCTCTAAGAGGAGAAGTGTCAATCTGTTTCCTAAGAAAGGAATGGGCCAGCTCTGGACCATCAGTAAACAAAGCTATGCTACAAAGCTAACCTGTAGTTATCTTACAATAGGCAGGTGGAAATCCTTCCTCACTGTCTCCTGTATGACACCTGGAATATATGTATTTCTTCTCTCTGTTTCTGCTCTCATTCTGATTGGTTGTGTAGAAAGGATACTTTGCAGATGCGTGCCTTTTACTCTGGACTTCTA
Source organism: Anolis carolinensis (assembly GCF_035594765.1). Taxonomy (NCBI): domain Eukaryota; kingdom Metazoa; phylum Chordata; class Lepidosauria; order Squamata; family Anolidae; genus Anolis; species Anolis carolinensis. The sequence goes on from NW_026943826.1 coordinate 6,574,851, forward strand.
CTCTTACATCTTGGTGTGTGCTGTTGTGTGTTGAGACCTCTCTCTGCTTGTGTGTCCGGAGAGATGTGTGCTTGGAGATTTTCACCTCTTTTCTGAATCCTAGAAGAGACTAAGTTCTTTACTATGAAGAAATGTAGATATTGTTTTTGTAAATATACCTTTTACCTGTTTTAAAGACAGACCTCTTTATCTTTGCCTCCTAAGCTCTAAATTATTTACAGCTCCATGGCACACTCTACTTGCTGTGAGCTGAATGCTCAACTATAAGTATCCCGTTTTTGTATCTTTGCCTCCTAAGCTCTAAATTCTTTACAGCCACATGGCACTTCACACTCTGCTTGCTGTGAGCTGAATGCTCAACTATAAGTATCCCGTTTTTGTGTCTTTGCCTCCTAAGCTCTAAATTCTTTACAGCCACATGACACTTCACACTCTGTGAGCTGAATGCTCAACTATAAGTATCCTATTTTTGCTTATTTTGGATGCTCTGCTGTTTTGGGCTAGTTTTCCCTAACACACCCAGGAAAAGCCTTTCAAGATGGATCCCCAAGAATGCAATGAGCTTTCTTAAGACTGTGGGAACTATAACTTTCTTCCAAAGAGAGGAGAAAGAGGGCAATCAATGACCCTTTGGAGCACCTTCCTATCTGCCACTGTGCAGTTACCAAACCATGCACAAACACTGTAGGTTCATCTCTTGGTAAGTGTGCCTGGGGCTATAACTCTTGGCAAAAGAGGCATGGTCTTTCCCCAGGGGATTGCTTCTTGCCCTCTTTTATGGAAACTGGAACTCCCAAGGACCAAAACACTGTAGATAACTCAAAACTGGTTTTATTGTTCACAAAAGGTTATCCCAATAAATTGGAAGTTTCAAAGGGATAGGGAAAATATACATTACAGTCTTTGGTTGTCTTGAGTCCAAGGAGCTCTGCAGCTGAGAAGCTTTTCCAGGTCCCTTTTTCTCAATGGCTGTGAATGCCGGAGCACTCCTCAGCCTCAGTCCAAATGGCCTATGTTTGAAGGCACAGTATTCCTCTGGTGCCAAAGAATTGATTTGATGGCGCTTGAGACTCCTCAACGTCGTCCAGGTTGGCCCTGAACATGAAGCATAAGTCTCAAGGGTAAGAACCTCAGAATTGGTGCTGAGAGGTAACTTAATCAAGGGCTTTTAGAGCCAAGTCTCTCTCTCACGTCCATCTGGTAGAAAGCTTGATGGTGGAATGAAAAAGGAAACACTAGAATCATAGAATCATAGAATCATAGAATAGTAGAGTTGGAAGAGACCACATGGGCCATCTAGTCCAACCCCCTGCTAAGAAGCAGGAAATCCTACTCCAGGAAAGGGTGGAGTCAAACAATTGAGCTGAGGGAGTAATATAACTGGTGCAAACAACATTGATTGACAGCTATAAATAACCAATCAATTCAACTGCATTTACAGGGTAAAGGCAAAATCAGGCATGATACAATTCAAATCCTGCAACGTACAGTTCGACATATAGATGGCACCACTCGCTCCGTCACAGTAAGGGGTAAATCAACACATAGGTCAATCCCGTTTAGGCCTAAGTGTGTTTCTCTGCCGAGGTCCATACACATCATATTTCAATCGGTATGACTTGGCTTACGAAATAACATCATCCCAAGGTTGTCTCAGGGAACTTCAGGACAGAGTTTGGATGGAAACATCAATCTCTCTTTCTCTGTATCGGTCTTGCGAGCAAACTCCCAAACCCAGTTGGCTATCCCATTGTTCTGCCTGCCTTTCATCCCCATGTTTCCCCTTCCTCCCCGCAGTCTCCCGCATCAATGGGCACACAAAGCTCGAGAGGCACCGAGAGCACCCGCCCGGCTACGACAGCTCCTCCACGGTCATGAGCAGCGAGCTGGAGTCCAGCAGCTTCGTCGACTCGGATGACGATGAAAACACAAGCAGGTATGGGACCCATTTGTAAGATGTGAAAAGAAAGAAAAGCAAACGAATAAGCGGAATCCTGTCTTCATTTTTGGGCAGTCTTGCCCAACCAAGCTGGCTTTTGGTATCCAATGGAGTTTAGTCTCACGATCCTGAGGTTTGCTTTATGAAATACTCGCCTAGGGACCCGGCGGTGCCCAGGTTATTAGAAGAAGACATTGTTTCTTTTGGGATGTTAGGTAATACCACTTACCGTATATCCTCGAGTATAAGCTGATCCAAATATAAGCCAACCAGGACCCTCACCCGAGTATAAGCCGAGGGGGGCTTTTTCAGTCTTAAAAAAAGGGCTGAAAAACTAGGCTTATACTTGAGAATATACAGTAGGTTTGGTCCAGATCCGTCATTGGCTGGGTTCAGTTCTCTCTGTATAAGGGTGAACCACAACTCCCATATTCCCAGGACAGTCAACCTCAAACCATGAGAGTATTTGCAGTTGGCGGTGTTGGGTCTATGTATCAAGTTTGGTCCAGATGTGACGTTGGCTGGTTTCAGTGCTTTCTGGATGCAGGTGAACTACAACTCCCAAAACCAAGGTCAATTCCCACCAACCCCTTTAGTGTGTTCAGTTGGTCGTGGAGCTTTACTGTGTCAAGTTGGGTCCCGGTCTGTTTTTGGTGGGAGTCACTGTTTCACTGGATGTAGGTGAACTACAACTCCCAAAACCAAGGTCAATTGCCACCAACCCCTGCAGTGTGTTCATTTAGTCGTGGAGTTTTACTGTGTCAAGTTGGGTCCCTGTCCATTGTTGGCGGGAGTCATTGTTTCGCTGGATTTGGGTGAACTACAACTCCCAAAACCAAGGTCAATTCCCACCAACCCATACAGTGTGTTCAGTTGGTAGTGGAGCTTTACTGTGTCAAGTTGGGTCCCGGTCCATTGTTGGTGGGAGTCTCTGGATGTAGGTGAACTACAACTCCCAAAACCAAGATCAATTCCCACCAATCCTTGCAGTGTGTTCAGTTGGTCATGGGGCTTCTCTGTATCAAGTTGGGTCCCGGTCCATTGTTGGCGGGAGTCTCTGTTCCTCTGGATGTTGGTGAACTACAACTCCCAAAACCAAGGTCAATTCCCACCAACCCCTGCAGTGTGTTCAGTTAGTCATGGAGCGTTATTATGTCAAGTTGGGTCCCGGTCCGTTGTTGGTGGGAGTCTCTGTTTCACTGGATGTTGGTGAACTACAACTCCCAAAACCAAGGTCAATTCCCACCAACCCCTACAGTGTGTTCAGTTGGTCTTGAGTCTTCTGTGGGCCAAGTTAGGTCCAAGTCCAGAATCCCTCCCTCTTCCGATCTGTCTTTTGGCACAAAGACGTGGCTGGCTGGCTTGCCGACAGAGAGGAATGTGCCAAGGTATGTTGTTTAATATTACAAAGATGATCTTCATAAGCGGATGAGACATTCCGTCGGCTGGGGGCTTTCCGGCGTTTGGTGGACGCAGGCGGAGAAAGGGATAGAGCAGGGGTTCGAACCTAGCCAGAGAAAAAGCAAAATAACAAAAGCGGTTGCCTGTAAAAGGAGGGACGCAAAGCTTGTGTTTGGAAGTCAGGACGAGGGGTTGTTGTGGATGGAAGGACAGGGAGAAAGAGCTTATTTGGGCACTTTGATGGGCAAAGAAGGCACTCCACCTGTATGTGAGTACTTGCATTTTTCTTTTCTTGAGCGAGAGATTTATTTATTGGGTTGCTGTGAGTGTTCTGGGCTGTCTGGCCATGTTCCAGCAGCATTCCCTCCTGACATTTCACCGACATCTATGGCAGGCATCCTCAGAGATTGTGAGGGATATTATACCTCACAACCTCTGGGGATGCCTGCTATAGATGTGGGCAAAACATCCAGAGAGAATGCTTCTGGGACATGGCCATACAGCCTGGAAAATTCACAACAACCCAGTAATATATTATGGACAAATGAGATGTAACAATGAGGGTCTATGATTGGATCTTCTCCTCTAACTGGGGCAACTTTGATGAATGTTATGCATTTGTTCTTCTGTGCTTTCTGACCTTTTGCACAGCTATTCTGAGTATGATATAAATCTTATTGTACCTGGAAGAGGAGCCTTTTAGGAAGGAAAAGAGGAGTTGCATCCCTGATACTAAAGCAGCATGAATGTGGTCGAATTACACACGGATTCCAGCCTAGACTTTTGCTTGCATTCCATTTTTTTCTGCCGATCTTGAGCTCTTTCAGTCAGTTTCAAGGAGGGTTTTTGCAAGTGTTGAAAAAGAGCTTATCCAAAAAAAAAAAGTCAAAATAATGAGTTATTGTTGTGATGGGATCCAAGTCCAAACAGAGAAAAGGTTACTCCTCCTGTGATAAAATCAAGTAGCCAGATTAAAATATGAAATATGCTCTGATTTTTTTTTCCCTCGCCTTCCTTTTCAGGTTGAGTAGCTCCACGGAGCAAAGCACTTCGTCCCGTCTCATCCGGAAGCACAAACGCCGGCGGAGGAAACAGAAGATGCGACAGATCGACAGGGTATGCTGCCATTATTCTCAACTCATGCTTTCGGTTCATTGACTGAGCTGCAAAATGGGCTTATGCTGCCACCAAATTATAAAGGTTTTATTAAAGCCGCCACCAAATGTAAAGGCGATTATTAACGCTTGACACCACTTGTAAAAGATACAGCCACCAACTACTCAGAGAGGAGACCTTTTAAATTTTCTTTTCCTTTCTATTTCTTATTTACTTTCGATGGTAGCACAACTCAGTTTATAATATATGTGACAGAGTCTTAGATGTTTGGAAGAACAATAACAAGTTTATTCAGGCACAGAGCTTAGTGGTTACAATAACATTTCTCCTTAGAGGCACTTTAGTTAACAGTTGCAGTATTAGAATGAGGTGATTCAAACTTCCTAAAATGTCACTTCTTTCTCTACTGCTTTAAACCGCAGTCACCCTGTGATATACCATCACAGATTCTCTGTTCCTTATCAGGACACAGACTACCTTAAAATAAGTCACCATACTTATTTTAAACTGACTCAAAATAAGCAATTGAGCCTCCCTGATCCCTTCAACAAGGATCAGTCTTCCCTGTGCCTCGTCAGAGCAGAGTAACTGCTTTTTAAAAAAAACCTGCACTTCTCCAACAAAACGGCAGTTGGCTCCGCCTACTTCTCCATGGCAACCAACTCCTGAGTGCAGAGATGCAATAACTGAAACATTGACCCTTTTAAAACACAAACATAACATCTGTAAACTAAAAAAAAAATCACACTTCATTACAGTAGCCCATCTCTAGGCAAGTCCAATTCTTTCGGTTAAGACTCTGAACCACCTCTCCTTTTGTGTTTGTGCTTTGCAGTCGTCCTCCTTCAGCAGCATCACGGACTCCACCATGTCCCTGAACATCATCACTGTCACGCTCAACATGGGTAAAGGAACATCGCTTTTTTAAATGTATTGTGTCAGAAGTCAATTGAGGATACAGTTAGAATGTATGTAAATACCAACAAAGTTAAAAACTTGGTATTATACTAGATTTCTTTTGATCAGAAGCTGGCCACTTGGAGTGCCTCTGGTGTCGCTGCGAGAAGGTCCTCCATTGTGCATGTGGCAGAGCTCAGGCTGCATTGTAGTCAGTGGTCAGTGGCTTGTTCTTCTCCACACTCGCATGTCATGGACTCCACTTTGTAGCTCCATTTCCTAAGATTGGCTCTGCATCTCGTGGTGCCAGAGCGCAGTCTGTTGCAAGTCGCTTCTGGTTGGTGAAAACAGAAGAACGGCCTGTCTCAGAGGAGCGTGCTTACTCCATCAATCTTTAACATCTACACAAAAGACCAGCCATTGCCAGAAGGCACAGAGAATTTCATCTCTGCTGATGATCTTGCCATCACCACCCAAGCAGGGAGCTTTGAAATAGTTGAAGGGAAGCTTTTTGAAGCTTTAGGTGGTCTTACTGTCAATTACAGGGAAAACTAGCTGAGCTCTAATCCATCTAAAACTCAGACATGTGCTTTTCACCTTAAGAACAGACAAGCATCCTGAGCTCTGAGGATGACCTGGGAAGGAATTCCACTGGAGCATTGCAGCACAACAAAATACCTGGGAGTCACTCTAGACCAGTGATGGTGAACCTATGACACACGTGTTAGCACTGACACACATAGCCATTTTCAGTGACACGTGGCCACATGCGGCCACATACAGAGAAGTATGGGGCCGCATACCAAGAAATATGTTTCATCCTCAGCTCCTGCACAGCCAGGTGCCATAGCCAAGGATAAAACATTTGCTGTAGTGTTGACACCCTGTGCTGGAGGTCTATAGACCAAAACCACAGAATTCTGGCACAGAGCGTCAAGTTCTGGGACTACTAGTTATTTATTTATTTACAGTATTTATATTCCACCCTTCTTTCTCACCCCGAAGAAGACTCAGGGCGGATCACAATGCACATATACATGGCAAACATTCAATGCCATATGACATGCAACATATATAGACAAACACAGAGGCAATTTAACATTTTCCAGCTTCTGGCTTCATGAGGATATGCTCGATTCTGGCCACACAGGGAGCTGCCGCTTCATTGTCCACTTGTGACACCCGAGTCCTTGATGGTATTACTTCCTCATTCCTTTCTGCATGCTGCTGGAAGGTTTTATGGTGTCGTAAATTAGTTAAATTAGCCTCCCCACATAAAGCGGTACCTAGTTTTTCTACTTGACAGATGCAACTGTCTTTTGAGCTGTATAGATCAACAGCGAGCTAGACTATTAATGGTTAGGAGCTCACTCTGACCCGGGCTGGCTTCGAACTCATGACCTTTTGGTCAGTAGTGATGTATTGCAGCTGGCTACTAGCCAGCTGGGCCACAGCCCTGCCCAGTTAGGCCTTTAGGAGATCTTTGACCTCACTCCCGGCTGGAGGAGCAGGAAGCAGTGGAATGACGCGAGGGATGTATCTCTGAGGGCTTTGTGATCGCCATTACCAGAAACCACATAACCACAGCAACCATCATCCAATCTACTGTTCTGGGGTGTCGTGGATTTCTAATTGACCATCATTACTGAGAGAAGTGAGGGGGAGACTGGGAGAGGCAAGGGCCTGTGCTATGGGTGCTGTTTCCTGCCATTGGAAATAGTGAGGTGACACAGTACCTGAGTTATGCTCGGTTCTTTGGCTAATTTTGACACACCAAGATCAAAAGGTTGCCCATCACTGCTCTAGATCATGCCCTGACTTACAAGAAGAACTCAAAGATTCTATAATATAATTAAGAAGGAAATGAAAGAGCTATTGGGGACGACAATAGAATGGAATTTTTTGTTCAAAAATTAGAAGGCAATGGGGAGCTTAAAGAATGGGAGGAAATAATAAAACATATGTTAGATGCAATCAAAGCCTCAGTTGCCCTAGGATGGAAGGACCAAAAAAAATGGGATATAAAAACGTGGTATAAATATTTAGCCGATTATCTACTTCAAGATTATATTAGCGAAAGGAAAAGCTATTATAAGTTTGGCCAAACCAAGATGACCTGGGAGGCAAAATGGAAGGGCCCTATCTCTAGGATAAAGGGGAAAGACAAATACAAGGAATTAAATAAGATTATCCTTATGATTGAACAACTATAATTAGTACGGTAAAGAGTAGTAAACTGTTCTCAGGGGGGAGGGGGGAGGGAGAGAGGGGATATAAATATATATAGTATCTCTGTACCCTTACATTATGTAAGAATAAGTTTATGGGCGAGAACGGGGAGGTGGCGGGATCGGGGAGAACTACAGGTAATGTAAATGTGGAATATCAAGATTGTATGTCTCTATTTGTATGTACGTATGTATATATATATATATATATATATATATATATATATATATATATAAATTTATATTTCACCAAAAAAAAAAAACTTACAAGAAGAACTGCACTAAGGTGAAAAATACACGTCTGCATCTTAAATGGATTAGGAATCAGCTGGCGTTTCCTGTAATAGGCAGTAAGAGCACCTAAAGCTTCTGAAAGCTTCTGTTCAACCATTTCCAAGCTCCCTGCTTGAGTGGTGATGGCATGATCGTCAGCATAGATGAAATTCTCTGTCCTTCTGGAAGTTGCTGTTCATTTGTGTAAATATTAAACATTGATGAAGCAAGCATGCTCCCACTAGACAGGCCATTTTTGCCATCTGCTTCTCTGACCCCGGAACTACAAATACACCTTCTAGTCCTTGGGTTGACCATAGAAGCCTAGAGATTTCCACCTAGAGATTTCTGAAGAATTTTTTTTTCTAGGAATCTGTAGGTCTTCCAGTGTGACTTCTGGTGCAAATGGAGTGCAAATTTGTGCTGTAGGACCTCAGGGTTCCTAGGGAAAACATATTAATACAATCCGTGAGTAATCAAGTCCACATAAGCCAAGTTCAGAGGGATGGTTGTAATGCTAATCAACCTCTTATCCTATTTCAGAAAAATATAATTTCCTGGGCATCAGCATCGTCGGCCAGAGCAATGACCGGGGGGATGGAGGCATCTACATTGGCTCCATCATGAAGGGGGGCGCTGTGGCCGCTGATGGACGGATTGAACCAGGGGACATGTTGCTACAAGTGAGCAAGCCCTTTCTAGCTTTTCACAAAAATCTGTGTTTGCAAATATCTGTTCCCTCTGGAAGTGATCCTGCAGGTACCAACTCTTCTGTGTGGTGCATTCCAGGTGAACGAGGTCAACTTTGAGAACATGAGCAACGACGACGCAGTGCGGGTCTTGAGAGAAATTGTCTCCAAGCCTGGGTAAGAGACCACGTCAGGGGGTTCTTGACTTCTAATTTAGGCAGACCCAGAGTGTAACTGCATATGTGTAAGATCCACACAATTGGGTAGACAATGCACTATTACGAGGGTTATCCAGTTTTGGAATTAAAAACGAACAAAGTATGGGAAAAAATATTTATCATATGCAGTTGAAAGCCACACCCAAATACCACTTCTCAACATAGTCGCCATTCAAATCTAGGCACTTCTCATAGCGATGAATGAGCTTGGAAACGCCTTCCCCACAAAACTCTGCCGCTTGCATCCTCAAAAAGTATAGGAGAAAACATTTACCATATGCAGTTGAAAGCCACACCCAAATACCACTTTTCAACATAGTCGCCATTCAAATCTAGGCACTTCTCATAGTGATGATGGAGCTTGGCAACTCCTTCCTCACAAAACTGTGCCGCTTGCGTCCTCAACCAGCCGGCACCCCTTCCGGCAGCTGCGCATCGTCGCCAAAACGCTGCATTGCCAGCCACCTCCCCATTGTTGGAAACAAGTGGTAGTCGCTCGGTGCAAGGCCTGGAGTGCACGGCGGATGAGGAAACAACTCCCACCCAAAAGACTCCAGAACTTCACGTGTGCGGCTGGGCGTACCCATGAAACAGCAAAATCCCCGCGCTCAACTTTCCCCCATGCTCGTCCTGGATCGCAAGTGGCAGAGTTTTGAGGACGCGAACGGCAGAGTTTTGTGGGGAAGGAGTTGTCAAGCTCATTCATCGCTATGATAAGTGCCTAGATTTGAATGGCGACTATGTTGAGAAGTGGTATTTGGGTGTGGCTTTCAACTGCATATGGTAAATGTTTTCTCCTATACTTTTTGATGGTGTAAGCAGCAGAGTTTTGTGGGGAAGGAGTTGCCAAGCTCATTCATCGCTATGATAAGTGCCTAGATTTGAATGGTGACTATGTTGAGAAGTGGTATTTGGTTGTGGCTTTCAACTGCCTATGGTAAATGTTTTCTCCTATACTTTTTGAGGATACAAGCGGCAGAGTTTTGTGGGGAAAGAGTTGCCAAGCTCATTCATCGCTATGAGAAGTGCCTAGATTTGAATGGCGACTATGTTGAGAAGTGGTATTTGGGTGTGGCTTTCAACTGCATATGGTAAATGTTTTCTCCTATACTTTTTGAGGACACAAGCGGCAGAGTTTTGTGGGGAAGGAGTTGCCAAGCTCATTCATCGCTATGATAAGTGCCTAGATTTGAATGGCGACTATGTTGTGGTATTAAGCATTGCATCATTCACTTTTGTCACTGTTGCATCCTAACCTGGAACCCACCTTTGCATTCATGCCACATAGGAGCCCCGTAGTATTAACTAAACCAGTGATTCCCAAAGTGGGCGCTACCGTCCCCTGGTGGGCGCTGCAGCAATCCAGGGGGGCGGTGATGGCACCTATTAGACATGGGGGCGGGGTCAGGGGAGGGGCGTGGCTTCTTCCCAAGAGCCCAAGACAGGGCTGAGAATCTATACTGCTCCTGAGGCACTTGTTGGGACACATAGAGCGGAGCTAGGGACAGGGGCGGGGCCTCCTTCCAAGAGCCCGAGACAGGGCTGAGCCTCTATACCTCTCCTGAGAGGCCTTTTAGGACTAAAGGGCGGGGCTAGGGGCGGGGCCTCTTCCCAAGAGCATGAGACAGGGCTGAGCCTCTATACCTCTCCTGAGAGGCCTTTTAGGACTAAAGGGCGGGGCTAGGGGCGGGGCCTCTTCCCAAGAGCATGAGACAGGGCTGAGCCTCTATACCTCTCCTGAGAGGCCTTTTAGGACTAAAGGGCGGGGCTAGGGGCGGGGCCTCTTCCCAAGAGCATGAGACAGGGCTGAGCCTCTATATCTCTTCTGAGAGGCCTTATAGGACTAAAGGGCGGGGCTATACCTCCCCTGAGGCACTTGTTAGAACACAGGGGTGGGGTAGAGAGGTTCAGCTCTGTCAGGCACTTGGGAAGAGGCCCCACCCCCTCCTCTAGCCCCACCTCCTGTGTCCTGGCAGGTGCCGCAGGACAGGGATAGAAGCTCAGCCCTGACTCAGAGCAAGTCTGTTCAATAGGGCTACAATGTATGATTCTTGCTTTTGGATTTATGCCTGTGCTATGATTCCTGGCATCCATACAGCCCAGTGATTCCGGCCATGAAAGCCTTCGACAATACATCTTGGCCCTTGTGGATTGATGGGGAATGTGGTAGGCAGGCATCAACATAATTCCCCCTCTTCCTTTTCCCTCCCAGCCCCATCAGCCTAACTGTGGCCAAATGCTGGGACCCAACGCCCAGGAGCTATTTCACCATTCCCAGAGGTGAGTGATCAGCTACTGCAAGTACTTTTGGCATTCAATTTCTCAAGACTCCAACTTATTATTTGAAGACAACACAGTATGTGTGTTAGTGCCTCATGCACATTCAACCTTTACAAAATAATATATGTTGCTATAATGTGAAACTAAAGGAATCAATCATACATTCAATTGGCTTAAACCTGCTGTGAATGTATAATTGATTCCTCAATTGAATGTATAATTAATTCCTTTAGTTTCACATTATAGCAGCATATATTATTTTATAAAGGTTGAATGTGTATGAGGCACTTACATATTGTGTTGTCTTCAAATAATAAGTTGGAGTCTTGAGAAATTGTTCAAATACCGTAGACTACTCTATGTTGACTCCATTTCGCCTTTAAGTCTCTAAGATTGCAGTTTCTTGAAACATTATATTCTGTAAAATACTGCTGTGTATTACAACAGTTGACTGTACTTTATTATTATTGTTGTAAACACTTATGTGAATGTCAAATGTATATGATGCTCTAATATACATACTGTATTTATAGCATATGTTTTGAACCTTTATAGTGTTTATTCTGTCATGTGCTGGGCCTGTAACTATTGTCTTTGTATAGGACGTATACTTTATGCCCAGCGGGAAGCCAGGGCGCCTCAAAAGAAAGGTTGTTGAGGATTTTCCTGAACAAGGATAGTCCTTTGAGTCTTTAATGAGATAACAAAGTCTTTATTGATGAACAAATAATAAATCTTCAAGGAGTCAAATAACACTTCAAGGTTTCCTTAATAAACTGTTGACTTTTCAGTCTTGTCCCCAGGGGACAGACAATTGGCTTTGGATATAAGAAAGTCCCCTTATAACCTCTCCCAGGCTGTCTATTATCTGGGCCTAGCTGATGTGGGACCCACTACCGACTCCAAATGCGTCTGGGTATCGAGTGGACCTACCAACCAAGGCTTGCAGATGTTTCAGCTGGGGTTCCGTGGATCTGTGGTGCTGTTCCCTCTCTGAGGTTTCTCTGGAAACTTTAGGGCTGTTTCCCTCAGGAGCTGTGAGGCTGAGAGGCTGTGAGCTCTTAGCCAGAACCTTTGGGACTTTTCCCCTGGAATTTCTGTTTCTGATTCCTCGGATGTTCTATGTCCCTGGATGTTCTTGAGATATGAAGCTTTTCTACGGGACGAGTTGGTCTACGTCCTATAGCTTAGCTTCCTTAAGAGAGACAGACTTAAAAATGGCTCCTTCCCTCCCAGAGCCCTGAACAAGGGGCAGAACCAAACTTAATGATGATTGACAGGCGGCCTGTCCTATGATTGCAAACATTTGCAGCAAGAAAATAAAGTCGGAGCTTCAGGTACAGCTGTACCAGCGCAGTGTTTGCATATCTTTTTGACATTGGTTAGAATAGACCTCTGTGTATATTGATTAACGCAGTGTTGTCTCTGTCTCCTCCTTTCCCATCCCTCGGCGTCTCTCTCCTCTCCTTCTGCAGCTGAACCCGTTCGGCCGATCGACCCGGCGGCGTGGATCTCTCATACCACGGCCCTGACGGGAGCGTACCCCCGTTACGGTATGAGCCCCTCCATGAGCACCATCACCTCTACCAGCTCCTCACTAACAAGCTCAATTCCTGATTCGGAAAGTAAGTCACACTGCCGCAGGTTTTCCTCCTGCACAGGGCTGGCAGTGTAGAGCTAAACAAACCCACAAAAACACACAACCAAGCCCCAGAACGGTGTTATGTTCAGAAAATGAAAAATAGCAGCAACCACAAACTTGTTGGCTTCCTCTCTTGTTAGCGAGTGTGTATAGCGGAACCAGCAGCGTCCAGTTAACACCATGTGCAAAAGACTCAGACCAGGCAGAGGAATTGAAAGAACAAAGGAACTTTACTTGTTGAGTTGAAGTTAAGTAAACAGTTCAGCAATCGTACAATGTCCTTGTAGTTGCATAGGATCAATAACTAATCAATCAGCATTCAATATATCCAGCATAGCATATTTAAACTGCTACTTGACCGTAGCTAGAGAGCCTGTCTTTTCTGTGCTCTCCCTGCAAGCCCAGATTCCCAACTGACAAACCCAGCCATCTGCCAGCAAACCGATACATTGTTTGAGGCGTGGCTTGCCTCTGCAAAAAGCTCAGCTCCCTTTTTGCAGAGATCTTTTGCAAGCAACTTTGCAAGGATTGCTTTACACACACACATAGCAATTTGGCGCAATATCTCTCTCTCTCCTTTCTCACCTTTATTGGAGACCCACCGCTCTGGTCAATCATAGGATCCTAGAGTTGGAAGAGATCCTAAGGGCCATCCAGTCCAACCTCATTGCGTCACGCAAGAAAATGCAACCAAAGCACTCCCAACGGATGGCCATCTAGTCTCTGTTTATAAACCTCCACGGGACTCGTAAGCAGCACATCCCACTATTAAACAGCAATAGCTATTGAGTTCTTCCTAATATTAGGTGGAATCTCATTGGGTTGCTGTGAGTTTTCCAGGCTGTATTCCAGAAAAAATATTACTCAGCGCTCCCTGGAAAGGGGGGCGTGGCTTAGAGGGGTGGGTGTGGCTCATTCTCAAGAGGGCGGGGCTGAGCCTCTCCCCTAGTCCAAGATGCAGGGCTGGGAGGGGGAGGTGGGCAGGGCCACAAATGGGCAGCCAGGACTGGGATGGGCGGAGTTACAAGCTCTGAGGCAGGGCTGAGCTTCTATCCCTGTCCAGCGGCACCTGCCAGGACATAGGGGGCGGGGCTAGAGGAGGGGGCGGGGCCTATTCCCAAGTGCCTGACGGGGCTGAACCTGTATACCCCAACCCCGTGTTCTAACAAGCGCCTCAGGGAAGGTATATAGAGGCTCAGCCCTGTCTCGTGCTCTTGGGAAGAGGCCCCGCCCCCACCCCTAGCCCCGCCCTTTAGTCCTAAAAGGCCTCAGGAGAAGTATAGAGGCTCAGCCCTGTCTCGGGCTCTTGGAAGGAGGCCCCGCCCCCTTCCCTAGCTCCGTCCTCTGTGTCCCAACAAGTGCCTCAGGAGAGATATAGAGGCTCAGCCCTGTCTCAGGCTCTTGGAAGGAGGCCCCGCCCACTCCTCTAGCTCCGCCCCCTGTGTCCTAACAGGCATCTCAGATGCTCAGCCCTGTCTCCGGCACTTGGGAAGAGGCCCCGCCCCTCCCCTGGCCCCGCCCCTATGTCCTAATAGATGCCATCACCACCCTCCTGGATCACTGCAGTGCTCACTTTAGGAATCACTGCTGTATAGCTATGTTTCAGAAGCATCCTCTCCTGATGTTTCACCCACATCTATGGCAGGCATCTTCAAAGGTTGGGAGATCTTTTGGAAACTTAACCAATGGGATTTATATACCTGGAAGGTCCAGGATGGGAGTCTGCTTGAGGCAAGCGTATTACAATTGGCCACCTTGATTAGCATTGAATAGCCTTTCAGCTTCAAGGTCTGGCTGCTTCCACAGACATATAAACCCGACTTGCCTAGATTCCAACATACCTCACAACCTCTGAGGATGCCTGCCATAGATGCAGGCAAAACATCCGGAGAGAATGCTTCTGGAGCATGGCCAGACAGCCCAGAAAATTCACAGTGACCCAGCATCATATCTGGTCTGTTCGTTGAACTGTGCCCAACTCCCAAGTAAAGTTGTAAGGTTCTCTTCTTCCAGTTGTGTTGTGGGTAAGTCTTCCACAGAAGGAAGCACCAAGACACACGCTGGAAGTTTCCAACAGGTTTTATTGTACAGAATACCAGAATCTTCTCTGTAGCCCATTTATATAGCGGCTCTCACATACCAGAGGGTAATTGAGGTTTTATGGCTGGCTGGATGGCCATCTGTCGGGGGTGCTTTGAATGCGATTTCCTGCTTCTTGGCAGGGGGTTGGACTGGATGGCCCATGAGGTCTCTTCCAACTTTACTATTCTATGATTCTATGATTCTAATCTTCTCTGTAGCCCATTTATATAGGGGCTCTCAGATACCAGAGGGAAATTGAGGTTTTATGGCTGGCCCAAGACACACGCTGGTAGATTCCAACAGGTTTTATTGTACAGAATACCAGAATCTTCTCTGTAGCCCATTTATATAGGGGCTCTCACATACCAGAAGGTAATTGAGGTTTTATGGCTGGCCCGTTTTATGGCTGGCATCTGTTCTTTGTCAGCGCTTGCTCTGTGTCCGGAGATGTCAAAGATCAGAGATCATGACAAAAGTCCATTAGCTTCGATCTTTCGATTTCTTGCCATGCTCATATCCTGCCCCATGGCAAACTGTAGTGGGCTTTCCGGTTTATTGCTCCCCCACTTATTTTAATCCAAACATCTGTCGACCCAAAACCACATGTTGCTTTCCTTGCTACTAACCAAACTAGCTTCAAACCAGTGCCAAAGGTTTGTTAGAGAGTATTGCTGGCAATAAATTGGTTTGTGGACCAAATCCTGGAGCTTTGTGGGCCAATGGCATGTTATGGATGAGGATGGTTCTGGTGTGTCATGGACTGCATGGCTTAAACATGAATGCTATTGAGTCTCCCGATGCAGAATCAGACTTGGGTTGGATTCGGCCTTGGAGACCTTTCCCCGTGGCTTGCTTGCTGTTCCTCGTGTCCTGGTTCTTAGAGTAAAAATGAACGTGCTGGTTTCACGTTTTCAGATTGGATTATTATTTATTGCGTTGTGTCAGAGTGGGCCAGCGCCAGCTTCCAGAATCATGGAAATAGTGATTAGGTTCTCTCAGGAAACCTCTTGGTTCTCCAGGACAATGTTATGGTCACCCTGAGTCCCCTGAGAAGGGTGGGGTGAAAGTACAGTAAATAAATAAATACATAAATAAATGGTCAATGTCTACCAGATGTTGTTCTGGAGGGACCAGAGTGTTAGGATTTTGTGCCAGGAAAAACTACCCAAAAACACAGCAGAGCTTCCAAAATACAAAATCAGGGTATTTATGGTTGAGCATTCAGCTCACAGCAAGCAGAGCGTGAAGTGCCATGTGGCTGTAAAGAAATTAGAGCTCAGGAGACAAAGATACAAAAACAGGATACCTATAGTTGAGCATTCAGCTCACAGCAAGCAGAGCGTGAAGTGCCATGTGGCTGTAAAGAATTTAGAGCTCAGGAGACAAAGATACAAAAACAGGCTACTTATAGTTGAGCATTCAGCTCACAGCAAGCAGAGCGTGAAGAGCTTAGGAGGCAAAGATACAAAAACGGGATAAACAAAAGGTTTATTGTATATACTCAAAGATAACCCGAGTTTTTCAGTCCTTATTTATGAGCTGAAAAACCCTCCCCTGGCTTATAATTGGGTCAAGGTCAAGCCGGCAGTGGAGCCTGGAGGCCGTTGCTTGTAATATATGATATATTTATCTCTTATCTTACCCTCCCTTATCATCGTTTTCTTTTCCAAAACCTCCCTCGCTCTTAAACAAGGGAATGTTTTGAAAAGGGAAAGAAGCCCTTACAAGTCAGGAAGAGGAATATATATATATATCCATTAATCTTACAAAAGCATTTGCCCTGAAATATTTGTTAATCTCTGCTACAGATATATAGGCATTTCCCCCTGCAAGCCTTTGCAATCCCTATGTATCTTTATATATCTATCTAACTATCTATCTACATTAATTTTATATATGAATTTCCCCCTCATATGTTTGCAAGTCTTTGCAAATCCTACACAGATATAATTATCTATATATAGAGAGAGATGTCTAGATAGATATATATGAATATAGATATGCAGGGGAAATGCATGCACAGAATACACTTACAGAGATTTCTAGATAGATATAAACATAAATATATAGGGCTTGCAAATATTGCTGGAGGGAAATGCGCATATATATAGAGAGAGGATTTGCAAACGTTTCACATATGTGAAATTAGTATATATAATTATAGATCTATGTCTAGCTCTGCATTGTTTATGTAGGCATTGAATGTTTGCCTGTTACTATGTTGGAAGCTGGTCTGAGTCCATATGAGGAGCTAGGGCAGGGTATAAATGAAGTTATTATTATTATTATTATTATTATTATTATTATTATTATTATTATTATTTTATTGTTAATACCATATTGCTTTTGTTGACCCTACTTTTCCACTTACAGAGCTAGTTTACTGTTTTTCTTTGAAATACAGTAAATATTGAAAATCCTTTCACTTACTGATGCCTCAATATAATTTCATTTATATCTATTAAATCTATTTTTATTTTGAAATTGACCCGTAGCTGCTGCATTTTCCACCCTCGGCTTATACTCGAGTCAATAAGTTTCCCCAGCTTTTTGTGGTAAAATTAGGTGCCTTGGCTTAAATTAGGGTCGGCATATACTCAAGTATATATGGTATTTACATTAATAATATTTACATTTCTTAATAGTAAAGAACTGGGTCCTTTTGTGATTTTAAAGACAGAACTTTGCATCTTTGCCTCCTGAGCTTTAAATTCTTCACAACCACACGGCACTTCATGCTCTGCTTGCTGTGAGCTGAATGCGCAATCATAAGGATCTTGGTTTTGGTAGTACCTATTCCTCAGCCTTCTATGGTGCAGATGATTAGGAAATCTTGCTGGCATGTTATTCCCATCTTTTTGTCCTGTTTCAGAACTAGACGAAATCCCCTTGACGGTCAAAAGCGATATGGCTACTATTGTCAAGGTTATGCAGTTACCCGATTCCGGCCTTGAAATCCGAGACAGGATGTGGTTAAAAATTACCATCTCCAATGCTGTTATCGGTGAGTGTTCTACAACTGATGTTACAAGCACCTTAATGTATATATCAGGGGTCCCCAAACTAAGGCCCATCGAAGCTATTTATCCGGCCCCCTGCACAAGGGCAGAAGGGGGTTGGACTAAATGACCAAAGGGGTCTCTTCTTCTCTTACAACCCTTATTATTATTATTATTATTATTATTATTATTATTATTATTATTATTATTTATGACACAGCAAACAAGACAGATATGCTGGATTTCATATCACAAAATCGCAAGTCGAACACTTCCCAAGTGTCTAGGACTGTGTGATGTATTTTCGGATGAGGTGTGCAGATCCCAGTAGGGTGACCTTTTGCAGTTGGCAGATCGTGATTTTGTCAATGTCTATTGTTTCCAAATGCCGGCTGAGATCTTTATTATTATTATTATTATTATTATTATTATTATTATTATTATTATTATTATATTGTATGACACAGCAAACAACATAGATATGCTGGATTTCGTATCACAAAATCACATTATTATTATTATTATTATTATTATTATTATTATTATTATTATTAACATTGAGGCTGGGTGGCCATCTGTCAGGGGTGCTTTGCTAGTGCTTTTGGTGCACAAAGGCAGAAGGGGATTTGACTCAATGGCCCAAAGGGTCTCTTCCAACCCTCATCATCATCATCATCATCATCATTATTATTATTATTAACATTGAGGCTGGGTGGCCATCTGTAAGGGGTGCTTTGCTTGTGCTTTTGGTGCACAAAGGCAAAAGGGGGTTGGACTTAATGGCCCAAGGGGTCTCTTCCAACACTCTTTATTATTATTATTATTATTATTATTATTATTATTAATAATAATAATAATAATAATAATAATAATAATAATAATAAACATTGAGGCTGGGTGGCCATCTGTCAGGGGTGCTTTGCTTGTGCTTTCGGTGCACAAAGGCAGAAGGGGAATGGACTCAATGGCCCAAAGGGTCTCTTCCAACACTCTTTTTTATTGTTGTTGTTGTTGTTGTTATTATTATTATTATTATTATTATTATTATTATTATTATTATTATTTATTGCTCAATGGCCAACTATAGTTCGGCCCTCCAATGGTCCGAAGGATCGTGAACTGGCCCCCTGTTTAAAAAGTTTGGGGACCCCTAGTATATACTCTTGTATATGTTGACGTCGTGTATAAGTTGAGGGCAGATTTGGAGGGCACAAATTATGAATTTTGATATGATTTGTAGATAACTGAAGGGTCGTTACAGAGAGTTAATTCAGAGAGACTAGAGAGGTGTTGTGTGCCTTTGCATGACTCTGATGAGGTTATATGTGCATAATGATGGGATTCAGGATGAATTTGAGGATGACTCTGATGCTTGGAATTATAGGACTGTTCCAGCTGTGGGAAATGAAGAGCAGGGAGTTGTTCCCATGGGAATAAATCATGATGTTGTTTCTAACGAGGAATTTCAGGTGCAGGGAGTGTCGCACCTCAGGCTAAGTTCACCTTGCTATAGATACCCAGTCAGACACAAGGAAAGTCTTTTGAGGTTTTTATTAAGCAAAGCAGGATATAATTCAAGTAAGCAATCAAAAGGTAGTTCGAAGTTATAAGGAAATAGTCAATAAGAATCCAATTGTTCACAATGCAAGGAAATGTCCATTAATCAATGATGCAAGGTCTAAAAGTCCAAAGAACATGGCAAGAACAATAATCCACAAGGCAAGGCAATAGTCCATAGAGTCCAAGAACAAGATCCAGAATCCAGAGGTCCAAGAGAAATAATTCACAAGGCAAGACAATAATCCATAGAGTCCAAGAACAAGATCCAAAATCCAGAGGTCCAATAGAGTCCAAGAACAAGATCCAAAATCCAGAGGTCCAATAGAGTCCAAGATATAAAGATCCAAGAGTCCAGGAACAAGGCCTAAAATCCAAAGATCCAGGAGTCCAAGAACAAGGCCCAAAATCCAAAGATCCAAGAACACAGACAAAGAGAGCATCCACCTAGATAAAGCGAGGAAATTGCTCTGACAAAGAGCAGTCTGCAAAAGCTCTTTTAATAACAACTTAGAAAGGCGTTTCTAAGAGAGAGCTGGTTTTTCTTTTGCACGCCAAACGCTCACTTCTTCGAACCTGGGAACCCATCCAAGACAAACGGTCCTCTCTGGATAGTTCATTGCTTGTGCTACCGTTATCTTGCACCTGGCATGGAGCTGAATCTACTCCCTCATTTCTCAACGGTTCTCCCTCATTATTTCTCAAGGGAATGTCAGCCTGTCCGTTATCTATAGCTCCTGGGTTCAGCAGGTCATCCTGCTCAAACTGAAACTGCAAATCTCTGGCCTCTGAGCCAGACTCCATCTCTGAACCAGCTTCTGCCTCTGGCAGCTCTTGAATCTCAAATCCAGAATCCCCTTCATCTTAATCATGAATCTGACCAGCCCGTGGCTGGGTCACAACAGGAAGTAGAAAGGGAGGATAGCGCTTTGCCGCCTGATAATGAGCTCAGTAGTCTTGACTCTGGGGACAAGACTGGAATCTAGAGGGTTGCGGAGAAGCCTTCGCATAGCCAATAAATGAGAGTTCAAAGGGCAAAGGAACGCTTTTATGTCATGCTTTTAAAACAGTCTTCTCGCAGAGAGCTCTCTGTCAATGCAACTCCATCGCTTGATCTAGAAGCAAGTCTGCTTTCCTGTGCCAAGTTTGCTTTCCTGTAATATCTTGTGGATATATTCTGCTTGTTGGGACTTTTGGCTTCCATAAAAAGGACCTAGTTTTATGCTCTATGTTTCTATGGACTTATTGCTTACAGCCTTGGTTTCGTACCTATCTTTTGGAACTGAACTTTTTCCCTTTTATGAACTATCTTTTGCCTATTTTCTAAATAAACTACAAAAGACTACTTCCTGTGTGTGTGTTAGGTTCTCTTCGTAGGTGATTCGGTACAAATTGTTAGGTTCTCTTCTCTCAGTTGTGCTGTGGGTCAGTCTTCCAAAGGAAAAAGCATCAAGACATGCTGGTAGATTCCAACAGATTTTATTGTATCGAATAGCAGAACCTTCTCTTTGGCCCACTTATATAGGGGCTGTTGCATACCAGAGGGTTATTGAGATTTTATGACTGGCCCGTTTTATGGCTGGCATCTGTTCCTTGTCAGCTGACCGGAGATGTCAAGGATTGGAGATCATGACAGTGTGGCTTGGTGTCTTTAGCAAGGTGAAGCTAACCTGAGGTGTGACAAGAGGGCTGATTCTTTTAGTTCAGTGGTCATTCAGAGAGATTATGTGGAAAAATTGTGAAAGAAATTCATGGGAAACTGAATGATTTCATGGGTGTCTATTAAGCAACAAGTTGTCTACCTTAAAGTCAGTTCAGGCAACGCTGCGTTAGCGTGAGAAGCTAAGCCTGAGTTCTCTTGTTCCTGGTTCAAGTCAAGCTTTGGTTTTGGATTTAATATATCCTGGAAGTGTTTTGTGTTCCTGTTCTTGTACTCCTGTTCAAGTGTTACTAGTTATACCTTCATGATTGTGGACTTATGCTGTATCAGTGATTCCTAGATTTTGCCATCTCTGGGACTTTATTGTTTGGATATCACCTATTGCTGAATATTTTTGGATTATATATCTTCTTTATTCCTGATTTTATATGCTTTTTTGTCTGTTTTTGCAATAATCTGTTTGCTTATATTCACTGAAATATTTTCCGTCTTTCCATTCACAGGCGCAGACGTGGTGGACTGGCTTTATACGCACGTGGAGGGTTTCAAAGACCGAAGGGAAGCCAGGAAGTATGCCAGCAGCATGTTAAAACATGGCTACCTCAGGCACACTGTGAACAAAATCACTTTCTCCGAGCAATGCTACTACGTCTTTGGAGATCTCTGTGGCAGTAAGTCCCCTCTTGACCCCTTATTCGAGGCTGTGCTGTATACGAGGGCTATCCAGAAAGTAGGCTACGTTTTGGATTTTAAAAAGAACAAAGTATAGGATAAATCATTTACCATATGCAGCTGAAAGACACATCCCAAAACTACAATCTCATGTAATCCCCATTTAAATTTAGCCACGTTTCTTATAGATAAATGAGTTTGAAAAGTACTGCTCCAGAAAATTCCCCGCTTGTGTCCTCAGCTCTTCCCCCTTCTCCCTTCCTGCAGCATAGCCAAAACGCTGCGCTGCCAACCACGCCCCCATTGTTGGAAACGGAGGAGAGAGGTGGCAAATTTACTGGGGCAGTACTTTTCAAGCTCATTTATCTATAAGAAACGTGGCTAAATTTAAATGGGGATTACATGAGATTGTAGTTTTGGGATGTGATTTTCAGCTGCATATGGTAAATGATTTATCCTATACTTTGTCCTTTTAAAAATCCAAAACGTAGCCTACTTTCTGGATAGCCCTCGTATTTTCCAAAGCTAGGCTGGGAAACTCATGGCTCGCCAAATAAACAATGCCATACATAGTTTGTTGGTTACGTGTATACTCCCATTGTTAGACATATAGACCAAAGCTTCACAAACTGTGAGTCGAGACCCCAAATGGGGTCACTGGAATTGAAAATGGGGGTCACGAAAAATTTGCCACCAGTAACATGTTTCTATTGTATATATTTATACACCTGGCATCATCTCAAGATTATGTACATCAAGGATTGGCAAACACCCGCTTTTTGTTTGGTGAGCACCAGCTAAAGATGCTGTAAAACTACAATTCCATAGAATTGAACCATGGCGCTAAAGTGGTGTCAGTTCTATAGTGCAGATGCTTCCCTAGTTGGGTCTGTTTCCAGTCGAGTGGGCTCATTTAAACCAATGGAACTTGTATAAATGAAAAGCATTAGAAGAAGTTTTTCTGAGACCCATCTTGAGATGTTAGGGATCCAAGCGAGATCCAGATAGATAGAAATGACATAGCATTTCTAATAATGGAAAAAATACGGTTTGGTGAACATGTGGTTGATTGACAGCACCTGGGTAATGACAGTCATGATGCAATACCTAAGGGGATGTGGTCACGCTTGTGCCATAACCATGTGAGGGTTGTTGAAGGCTTTCATGGCTGGGATCACAGGGTTGTTGTGTGTTTTCCGGGCCATCTGGCCATCTTCCAGAAGTATTCTCTCTTGACGTTTCACCCACATCTATGCCAGGCATCCTCAGAGGTTGTGGATACTTTTGGAACATGGCCATATAGCCCGGAAAACACACAACAACCATGTGAGGGTGATTGCAAAGGAGTTGCATCAGCCAGTGTCCCTTACTGATGACTTATATAAGGAGAATGAAACAATCCATCTTTCTCTCTCCTGTGTGACTCATTGTGAGTATCTGCCTGGGTAATGACTATCATGATGCAATACCTAAGGGGACGTGGTCACGATTGAGTCATAACCATGTCAGGGTGATTGCAAAGGGATTGCATCGGCCAGTGTCTCTTATAAGGAGGATGAAACAATCCATCTTTCTCTCTCCTGTGTGACTCAGTGTGAGTGTTCTGTCACGCGCTGGGCCTGTAACTGATTCACTATTATATAGGACGTACACTTTACGCCCAGCAGGAAGCCAGGGTGCCTAAAGAAAGGTTGTTGAGGATTTCCTTGAAAAGATGGCCTTTGAGTCTTTAAAGAAATAACAAAGTCTTTATTGATGAACAAATAATAAATCTTCAAGGAGTCTTGTCCCCAAGGGACAGGCGATTGGCTTTGAATAACTGTGAAAACCCTCTTATAACCTCTCCCAGGCTAGCTGATCTGGGACCCATTGCCGACTCCAAATGCGTCTGGGTGTCGAGTGGACCTACCAGCCAAGGCTTGCAGATGTTTCTGTGCTGCTGTTCTGTATCCCTGGTCTATATCCCTGGTGTTCTTGAAATATGAAGCTTTTCTATGGGACGAGCTGGTCTACGTCCTATAGCTGAGCTTCCTAAGTAAGACTAACTTAAAAATGGCTCCTTCCCTCCCAGAGCCCTGAACAAGGGGCGGAACCAAACTTAATGGTGATTGACAGGTGGCCTGTCCTATGAATGCAAACATTTGCAGCAAGAAAGTAAAGTAGAAGGTTCTGGTACAGTTGTACCAGCACAGTGAGTATCTGCCTGAGTAATGACTATCATGATGCAATACCTAAGGGGACGTGGTCACAATGGAGTCATAACCATGTCAGGGTGATTGCCAAGGGATTGCATCAGCCAGTGTTTCTTATAAGGCGGATGAAACAATCCATCTTTCTCTCTCCTGTGTGACTCAGTGTGAGTATCTGACTATCATAATGAAAGCTCTCTCTACCTTCCCTTCCAGATCTGGCTGCACTCAACCTTAACAATGGCTCCAGTGGGGCTTCAGACCAAGACACTCTCGGTCCACTCCCACATTCGGCCGCACCGTGGCCCCTGGGGCAAGCCTATCCCTACCAGTACCCACTGGCCGCCCCATGTTTCCCACCGGCTTATCAGGACCCCGGATTCAGCTATGGAAGTGGCAGTGCAGGAAGCCAACAGAGTGAAGGTATGCTCTACATTTTCCTGTTCTTCCCATTTGCTGTCTTCCCCATCCAACCATTGTTTTGTTTCTCTTCTTGTTATTTGGAATTGATTTTCTTCTGCTATCCAAAGAAGGCTGGCTGTCGCTCATTTCCCCCCAATGGCCTGCACGGATTGATATGTTTGATGTTACTTGGCTCATCAGAACCTTCATTAACTGACAAGTTTATTGTACTACTGCTACTATGACTTCTCTTACTACTACTCTTAATAATGTTAATGCCCCTTCTTAATTGATGTTGAAGCCTTGTGTTGACTTCCTTCTTAACGTAAGGAACCTTGTAAACATTTCCTTAACTTAAAGAGCCATTGTCTCTGATAATGTAAACACGCTGCTTTTGTTGACTGTTTTAGAAATACAGTAGAGTCTCACTTATCCAACAAAGCTCAAAGTTAAGATAAGACTGTCCAACTCTGATCAAATCATTATTCTCATCTTCTTCCATGTAAATGTGCCTATGTATCCTTTTAATAATAATAGAGTAAAATAATACATGTAATAATAGTAATAATAATAATAATAATAATAATAATAATAATAATAATGGAAATGATACATGTAATAATAAATAGAGTAAAATAATAAATGCAATAATAATAATAATAAATACAGGAAAATAGTACAGTAGAGTCTCACTTATCCAACGTTCTGGATTATACAACACATTTTGGTAGTCAATGTTTTCAATATATCGTGATATTTTGGTGCTAAATTCATAAATACAGTAATTACTACATAGCATTACTGCATATTGAACTACTTTTTCTGTCAAATTTGTTGTATAACATGATATTTTGGTGCTTAATTTGTAAAATCATAACCTAATTTGATGTTTAATAGGCTCTTCCTTAATCCCTCCTTATTATCCAACATATTCGCTTGTCCAATGTTCTGCCGGCCCATTTATGTTGGATAACTGAGACTCTACTGTACATGTAATAATAAATAGAGTAAAATAATAAATGCTATAATAATAATATCAGAGCAAAATAATCTATATATATAAAAGGGTAATGAAATTTCGGCCTAGGACAAAACAACAAAACTACACATCCCAGAAACACTAAACTTGGCAGCACAACCCCTCATCCATGCCTCTACGTTCATACAACAAAAAGAAAAGAAAAATAAAGTCCTAATTAGAGGGAGAGGAATAATTGTTTTTAGCCAATTGCTGCCAGTTAGAAGGCTAAGCTCCGCCCACTTGGTCTCCTAGCAACCCACTCAGCCCAGGGGACAGGCAGAGTTAGGCCTCACTTAGGCCTCTTCCACACTGTCTATAAAATACAGATTATCAGATTTGAACTGGATTATATGGCAGTGTAGACTCAAGGCCCTTCCACACAGCTATATAACCCATTTATAATCTTATATTATCTGCTTTGAACTGGATTATCTTGAGTCCACACTGCCATATAATCCACTTCAGTGTGCATTTTAGAAGGGGCCTCATATAATCCAGTTCTAAGCAGATAATATAAGATTATAAATATAAGATGTAACAATTACTGTGGTATAATAATACAGAACAATATAATCTCTAAAGTCAGGACAGTAAATAAAGAACAACACTCTGAAAGCATAAGCCACAGCAACGCGTGGCCGGGCAAAGCTAGTGTATTAATAATAATAAAAATAGAGTAAAATAAATGTAATAGTAGCAACAATAATAAGAGAAAAATAATAAATGGAATAATACCAATAATAATAGAGAAAAATAATAAATGTACCATATATTCTCAAGTATAAACTGACTCAAATATAAGCCAACCAGGACCCTCACCCGAGTATAAGCCGAGAGGGGCTTTTTCAGCCTTAAATAAAGGGCTGAAAAACTAGGCTTATACTTGAGTATATACAGTAAATGCGAAACGGAGTCAACATAGAGTAGTCTACGGTATTTGAACAATTTCTCAAGACTCCAACTTATTATTTGAAGACAACACAATATGTGTGTTAATGCCTCATGCACATTCAACCTTTACAAAATAATATATGCTGCTATAATGTGAAACTAAAGGAATCAATTATACATTCAATTGTTATCCAATGTTCTGCCGGCCCATTTATGTTGGATAAGTGTGACTCTACTGTAAATAAATAGAAGCTTTACCACAGTTTCTGAATCAAGATAAACCCTACAGTATAATAAAATGTCACTCAGGCTTGTGCAACAGGTAACAGTATCTTTAGTTTAGTTCAAAAGTTCGAACAGGGCAACAAAATATATAACAGTCTTTCTGAATCCACAATAGGAATAAATAGTCTATTTAAATATGCCTCATTTGCCTTATAAATAATCAGGCTTCAGAGAGTATGGCAGCTATTACCTTCCTGACTACAGTAGAGTCTCACTTATCCAACACTCGCCTATCCAACGTTCTGGATTATCCAACGCATTTTTGTAGTCGATATTTTCAATAAATCATGATATTTTGGTGCTAAATTCGTAAATACAGTAATTACTACATAGCATTATTTCATATTGAACTATTTTTTCTGTCAAATTTGTTGTATAACATGATGTTTGGGTGCTTAATTTGTAAAATCATAACCTAATTTGATGTTTAATAGGCGTTTTCTTAATCCCTCCTTATTATCCAACATATCCACTTATCCAACATTCTGCCGGCCCGTTTATGTTGGATAAGTGAGACTCTATTGTATTTTCAATCAGCTGCTCTCCTTCCTCTCCAAGATGAAAGTGGCAGTTAAAACCGTTTGCCTCAACATCAAGTTAGAGGCAGCAGCCAATCAGAATTCTGGCTTGTGGCTGGCTCAGCCAATCAGCTGTCGCCACATGCCTTTCTAGTCAACTCATTTCATCATGGTGTCTTTTTACAAACCCTCACAGTTTCCCCCCAAAAGTTAATTAGATCAGCAATATCAATAGTTAATCATTGTCTCTGGTCATCATCAACTTTTAATTATACAGTAGAGTCTCACTTATCCAACATAGCCAGCAGAACGTTGGATAAGCGAATATGTTGGATAATAAGGAGGGATTAAGGAGAAGCCTATTAAACATCAAATTAGGTTATGATTTTACAAATTAAGCACCAAAACATCATGTTAGACAACAAATTTGACAGAAAAAGTAGTTCAATATGCAGTAATGCTACGTAGTAATTACTGTATTTATGAATTTAGCACCAAAATATCATGATATATTGAAAACATTGACTACAAAAATGTGTTGGATAATCCAGAACATTGGATAAGCGAATGTTGGATAAGTGAGACTCTACTGTAGTTTCTGAGTGTAGTTATTTTCCAGGCCTCAATATTTTAGAATTGTGTCTTCATCCCAATTAGGCCCCATTCATACTCCTTTCATACCATTCAGTTCAAACCATACATCATATTTGTCCATGACAACCGTAGTCCCGAACTCGGTTTTAATTAGTTTTAACTGATTATTTTTAATACCGACAATATTTTATTCTACTATAATGTTTGCATGTTTTTAAGTTTCAAATCGTAGTGTATTGATTTTATTGTAAGCAGTTTTTAAGAGAGAACAAGTGGGGTCTAAATAACAACAACGAATCACATCCTACAAGAAGTAAAAATATATTTATACTTTTACTATGACCCTTGTAATTTTTTCCCAATTGTATTTAATGGGTCTTTCACAAAGAAGTTAATACATATAAACCGTCTGGGAATGAGGGCGCGATGAGCATGATGTGCCATTTGTTGTTTTTGCTTCCACGTCTTTTCTGGCTCAAATGTGTCACTATTGCTTGGTTGCTGCTGTATCGTTCCTCCCGGTGGGGAAGCTGTATGTAACTGTTGTTATTCCCTTGTTTTGTCCTGAGCAAGCCTTAGACTGAAGGATTCATAAAGAAATGGCTGGGATCGGTAAGCATTTCACTTCTGTATTTGAAAAACAAGTCTTACTGATCCATAGCATGACCATCTAGATCAATGATGGGCAACCTTTTGCGCTCAGTGTGTCAAAATTCACCAAAAAACCTAGCATGACTTGGGTGGTGTGTCACTTCGAGAAAAAAACATAATTTCACAACATATATAGTTTAAATAACAAAAATGTATAATCTATATATATAAAAGTGTAATGAAATTTCGGCCTAGGACAAAACAACAAAACTACACATCCCAGAAACACTAAACTTGGCAGCACAACCCTTCATCCATGCCTCTAGGTTCATACAACAAAAAAGAAAAGAAAAATAAAGTCCTAATTAGAGGGAGAGTATGAAGAACTGAAGCAGGGAGGAATCTTTTTGATCCCACTGCTGCCACCAATTGTGGAGATGTCAGGCAGAGGATAATTTATTCTTTTAAATCTTTCTTTACTTATTTCACTTTTGATGGTAACGTTGCTTAGTTTAGAATATGAGTGTGACAGAGGCTTAGATAGTTTAAAGAACAAAACAAGTTTATTTCATGCACAGAGCTTAGTGGTTCAATAACTTCTTTAAGGCACTTAAATAACTGTTACAAATAGATGTTGAGGTGTTCCAACTTCCAAAATACTTTCTCATCTTCAATCAAAACTATTAACTGATCTCTTGGATCTACTGTTACTTCCCCTTACTTCTCAGCCTCTACACATAACCCTAAACAAGTCACCCAACTTGCTTAGTCTTGCTTAGAGGTCTGCTTTCCTGGTTTCCCTAATCTGGAACCAGTGTCTTTCCCCTGTGACTAAAAATCACAGACTAAGATTTGAACTTCCCTGGTTTCCCTAAACCTGGAACCAGTCTATCTCCTGTGACTCTCAGATCACAGACTAAACTGGTTTTAAAACATTCCCTCCTTTTCTTTCCAAACGGTGGTTGGCTCCGCCCCCGTTGCTATGGTAACTTGCCTCAGAATGCTGAGCTGGTTACCTTCCCCCACATATTGTTAACTCTAATACTTACCCATTTTAAACACAGCCAAACATGACTTCTAAAACAAAATCAAACAAACATGTCATCTATAAATCAAAACAAAAACATACACTTCTTTACAGAGGGAAATAATAGTT
Source organism: Anolis carolinensis (assembly GCF_035594765.1). NCBI lineage: Eukaryota > Metazoa > Chordata > Lepidosauria > Squamata > Anolidae > Anolis > Anolis carolinensis. The sequence continues at coordinate 6,604,151 of NW_026943826.1, forward strand.
TTTATCCAATTGCTGCCAGTTAGAAGGCTAAGCTTAATGGACTTAATCTCAGGGGAAAAGCTTTACCCTTTACCTTAACTACACCAATTCCTCAATACTTTATTTCCCATACCACCAGACTTCGCCATAGCAACGTGTGGCCAGGCACAGCTAGTTGTAATATATAACTGTATTTAATAAATCAAAAACTATTTACTACCATTTTTTCCATGTACAACAATCTATGGTACCTCTTGCAGTTTCCACGCTGATTTCTCTCGGTTGTAGTTTCAATGTAGTCACGAATAATGAATAATATAATAATAATATAATAGTAATAATATAATAATATACTACAATAATAGAATTATATATATATATATATATATATATATATATATATATATATGTAATGTGCATAATTCCCATGGAGTAAACAACAAAACCACTGGACCAAATCACACCAAATTTGGCCACAAAAGACATTAGTCATCCAATCAATCTGCATAGGTTGGCCATCACTGATCTAGATTCTTGCCATCTTTTTCTTTTCTCCACTCTCAAATGTCTAGCTTGTTTATACCCACATCCCGACCCATTTATTTTTGCTTTGGATTATTTTGAGCCTCATATTGTCTGGACAATATTGTCTGACTCAGCACCGGTCGATAGAAATGGTCAACAAAAATACAGTTCCTTAAAGCCAGATTCATCCAGCATGGAGATTCTGAGTACTTCAGGACCATGGAAAGCTCCAAGATAAAGGAGATGTTGCCTTCATGGTTTGTTCTCATGGGCATATTCTGGAAGCAGTTGTTGACATACAAGCAGAGAGAGATCTGAATACACACAGCATACACCATGATGTAAAATGAGAAAGTCAAAGACAAAAGCCATGCACCTACAAAGTATCCATTCTACACAACCAATCAGAATGAGAGCAGAAAGCAGAGGATTGTTGTTTATTTGAAGTAGAATTTGCAGTTGTCCAAAAGATAGACACTCCCTTGAAACCTCTTAGTTAAATATGCACTCAGATATTTTTTTAAAAACAAAGTCTTCTTTGAAAATAGCATATCTTGTTTACTCATAAACATCTTGTATTAATGAGAGTTGAAGGCCAAAACATCTGGGGACCCACAGGTTGAAAATCACTGCTCTGAAGTATGCTACTGAATCACTACTGAAGTCCAAACACATAGTCTTTATTGAAGTCCAAACACATACAGGGGCTATAGACATGTGATTGTACTGAGCATATTCAGACACAAGACGCCATTTTGTTATCAGTTCGCTTTAGACCAGTGTTTCCCAACCTTTGGGCCTCCAGGTGTTTTGGACTTCAGCTCCCACAGTTCCTAACAGGTGGTAAGCTGGCTGGGAATTGAAGTCCAAAACACCTGGAAGCACAAAGTTTGGGAACCACTGGTCTAAAGCGAACTGATAACAAAATGGAGTCTTGTGTCTGAATATGCTCAGTACAATCACATGTCTATAGCCCCTCAAACACCAAAGAGGTACAGTCAAACTGGCAAATCAACATATACATAGAATACAGTTTAGCAAATACAGTAGAGTCTCACTTATCCAAGACTCCCTTATCCAAGCTTCTGGATTATCCAAGGCATTTTTGTAGTCAATATTTTCAATATATCATAATATTTTGGTGTTAAATTTGTAAATACAGTAATTACAACATAACATTACTGCCTATTGAACTACTTTTTCTGTCAAATTTGTTATATAACATGATGTTTTGGTGCTTAATTTGTAAAACCATAGAGCCCCGGTGGTGCAGTGTGTTAAAGCACTGAGCTGCTGAACTTGCAGACCGAAAGGTCCCAGGTTCAAATCCCGGGAGCGGAATGAGCGCCCGCTATTGCTCCAGCTTCTGCCAACCTAGCAGTTCAAAAACATGCCAATGTGAGTAGATCAATAGGTACCGCTCCGCTGGGAAGGTAACGGCGCTCCATGCAGTCATGCTGGCCACATGTCCTTGGAGGTATCTATGGACAATGCCAGCTCTTCAGCTGAGAAATGGAGATGAGCACCAACTCCCAGAGTCAGACACGACTGGACTTACCGTCAGGGGAAACCTTTACCTTTTTACTTGTAAAATCATGACCTAATTTGATGTTTAATAGGCTTTTCCTTAATCCCTCCTTATTATCCAAGATATTTGCTTATCCAAGGTTTTGCCGGCCTGTTTAGCTTGGATAAGTGAGACTCTACTTTATATATCTATATATATATAAGGGTAATGAAATTTCGGCCTAGGACAAAACAACAAAACTACACATCCCAGAAACACTAAACTTGGCAGCACAACCCCTCATCCATGCCTCTACGTTCATACAATAAAAAGAAAACATAAATAAAGTCCTAATTAAAGGGAGAGGAATAATTGTTTTTATCCAATTGCTGCCAGTTAGGAGGCTAAGCTCTGCCCACTTGGTCTCCTAGCAACCCACTCAGCCCAGGGGACAGTCAGAGTTAGGCCTCACTTAGGCCTCTTCCACACTGCCTATAAAATACAGATTATCTTATTTGAACTGCATTATATGGCAGTGTAGACTCAAGGCCCTTCCACACAGCTATATAACCCATTTATAATGGACTTAATGTCAGGGGAAAACCTTTACCCTTTACCTTAACTACCACCAATTCCTCAATACTTTATTTCCCATACCACCAGACTTCGCCACAGCAACGCGTGGCTGGGGACAGCTAGTTTATATATATAAAAATGTAATGTGCTGTTTTACTATGGAGTAAACAACAAAACCCCTGAGCCAAATCACACCAAATTTGGCCACAAAAGACATAGTCATCCCGTCTATGTCTTTCAAACCAAAAAACCCAGAAAAATAAAGTCCAAATTACAGAGGACGAGAAAGAGCCGTTCTCCCCCTGGCTGCCAGTCAGAAAGGTAAGCCCCGCCCCTTCAGGCCTCGCTCAATTCGTGTCCACAATTTCTGAGGGTTCACTTAAGCCTCATCCATACTGCCTATAAAATACAGATTAACAAATAAACAGTGAAAGGGTTGGGAGGGTGATATTTCCAACAGGAAGGGATTTCCCTTAGCGCTCCATGCAGTCATGCCGGCCACATGACCTTGGAGGTGTCTACGGACAACGCTGGCTCTTCAGCTTAGAAATGGAGATGAGCACCAACCCCCAGAGTCAGACGTCAGGGGAAAACCTTTACCTATTCTAAGCTAACTACTCATTGAGGACTTCAGACTTGAGCAGTGTGGTGTTGAATAAATAAGGCATCACAACATGTTCACATCCACGGCAGGTCCTCAATATAGGGTGGTGACTATAACCTACTTTAATTGACTTCTTCTTTCCCTCTTCCCAGGAAGCAAAAGCAGCGGCTCCAACCGAAGCAACAGCGAGAACAGCCGGAGGGCTCTGAACCGGGAGAAGGACCGCAAGTCGGCCGGCAGCGGCAGCGAATCGGAACCCGCCACCCGGAGCACGGGCGGGGGCAGCCTGGGGCGGAGGGAGCGGCCGGCCAGCCAGCTCAGCCACTGCAGCCACGTCTCGGCCGCCAGCGAGAGGAGCCCCCGCAGCCACCACTCGTACGGGCCGCCCGGCCTGCCCCCGCTCTACAGCTTCCCGGTGGCGGGTTACGGGACCGGCGGACCCCCCGGGGGACCCCCTGTGCGAGAGCTGGGCTCCGTCCCTCCCGAACTGACGGGCAGCCGCCAGTCATTCCAGAAGGCCATGGGCAACCCTTGCGAGTTCTTTGTGGACATTATGTGAACGGAAGAAGTGCCTTCAGAGACCTCGGGCGGGTGGTTCTTTTTTCGACGTCGGACAATTTTTTAAACAGAACACCAAGGAAGAGAGATGAAAAGGAGATAAAACCGCTCGGACTGTCCTTTGCATGTCATGCCTTCCCGGCTCTCGATTCGTGTTGTGCAAGGAATCGGCAAAGCAGCGGGATTTCTCCTCCCCCTTCCGCTCATTTTCTGGCCCTTGATTTTCTTGGTGTTCTCTTCACATATATTGTGCTCCATTATCTGTGGCACCTTTCCCCCCAGTGCAATGATACTGTCTCCTCCTTGGCTTTTGCAAGGAATCGTATTTTATATAGGACTTTAGAAAGAATGAGAAAGACGGAGAGAAAGAGATAGAGAGGGAAGGAATTAAAAGAGAAAAGAAGAAAAATGAGAAACAACACCCGCTTCTCCAGTCTTCAACCTTCCAGCCAGAGAAAGACATCTGTTTTGTTTTTTATTTCTTCCTCTTCCACCCTTTCTCTTTTTCTTACTCCTCCTCCTCTTTCTCACCTTTTTCTTTCCTTACTGTAATGAGGACAATTCTGTCCTGGGAGATGTAGTTTGACAAGGTCTTCAGCCTTCTCTGCCAGAAGACTGCGGGTGCCTCGCCAAACGACAACTCCCAGGATCCCATAGCTTTGGTCCGTGGCAGTTAAATTGGTCTCAAAATGCATCCATTCTGATGATGATGATGATGATGATGATGATTATTATTATTATTATTATTATTATTATTATTATTATTATTGTATGACACAGCAAACAAGATAGACATGCTGGATTTCATATCACAAAATCACAAGTCGAACACTTCCCAAGTGTCTAGGACTGTGTGATGTATTTTCGCATCCCAGTCGGGTAGCCTTTTGCAGCTGACAGATCATACTTTTGTCAATGTCTATTGTTTCCAAATGCCGGCTGAGATCTTTTGGCACGGCACCCAATGTGCCGATCACCACCGGAACCACCTGCACTGGTTTCTGCCAGAGTCTTTGAAGTTCAATCTTGAGTTTTTCCTGTTGTTTTTCGTCAATGCGACTGTCACCTGGGATGGCAACATCAATGATCCAAACCTTTTTCTTTTCCACAACTGTGATGTCTGGTGTGTTGTGTTCCAGAACTTTGTCAGTCTGGATTCGGAAGTCCCACAGTATCTTTGCGTGTTCATTTTCCAATACTTTTGCAGGTTTGTGATCCCACCAGTTCTTTACTGCTGGAAGGTGGTACTTGAGGCATAAGTTCCAATGAATCATTTGGGCCACATAGTTGTGCCTCTGTTTGTAGTCTGTCTGTGCAATTTTCTTACAGCAGCTGAGGATATGATCAATGGTTTCGTCGGTATGTAAAGCAAAGTGAAGAACCTGCTTTGACTGAAGTCAAAAATCAGAAACTCCTCAAAGCATCAGACAAAAAATCTGTACAAGAAAACCGCACTACAAACTAGAGCTGACAACTGGCACAACAAAACATGGCATGGAAAGTTCCTTGACAAAATTGAAGGAAAAGCTGATAAGGAGAAGACCTGGCTCTGGCTCACGAATGGGACCCTGAAGAAGGAGGCAGAAGGCCTGATCCTTGCAGCCCAGGAGCAAGACATCAGGACAAAGGCAATTCAGGCCAAGATCGAAAAATCAGCTGATGACCCAAAATGCAGACTGTGCAAGGAAACCGACGAAACCATTGATCATCTCCTCAGCTGCTGTAAGATTATTATTATTATTATTATTTATTATATAAGGTGCATATACTGTATCCATTCTGCAGTATGTGCACCGTATATTATAATAATATATTTTATTTATTTTCAGCTCCATCTCCCCAAGAGGACTCAGAGCGGATTACAGGTACAAATATGGTAAACATTCAGTGCCGTTATAGAATTGACAAGGACAGACAGTACATAAACAGAGGCAAGGCTTCCTTCTTTTTTCATATCCTGTTGTTCTATTCTTCCACACCAAGGAGCCTGTCATTCATGGATGCCTTCCTGATCAAACCGCTGGCATGTTTTTCGGGGGTGCCTTTTACCTCCCCGACTAAGCGGTATCTATTTATCTACTCGCATTGTTTTCGAACTGCTAGGTAGGCAGAAGCTAGGCTGACGGCGGGAGCTCACCTTGCCCGCAGCTTGAACCGCCAACCTTCCAGTCAGCAAGATCTTCTGTAGCTGGTGATTGAACCCTACTCTGCCAGAGACTGCTGGTGCCTTACCAAACTACAACTCCCAGGATCCTATAGCCTTGGTCTGTAGCAGTTAAGTTGGTCTCAATTGGCTACCGGCTGTTAGGAATTGTGGGAGTTGAAGTCCAAAACACCTGGAAGGCCCAAGTTGACCCATGCCTGATGCAGATCATTTGGAATTGGCCCTTATCTGTATATTTTAATGATTTATTTAGCTCTGGTTAGCTATGAATAGAATTGGAGAAAGAGGAAGGAAAGTTAGGAAGAGTAAGAAAAAAGAGGCCGAGCCTCATGTTAGTGGTGGAAAACCATGTATTATTAATATTTTTATTATTTAAAAGATGGTGCAATGTGGTTCTGAAGTGATGCTCCCTTTTATGTCTCAATTTCACAGTCCACGCTATTCATGGATCTCTCTTCCGGCGGCACATTTCAAATGTGTTGATTTTCTTCCCACTTGGCTCACCCATAAATAGAAATCAGAAATAATAATAATATATTATATACTTTATTTAAATTCCGCTCTATCTCCCTGAGGGGACTCAGGGCGGATTACAGAACACATATATATGGCAAACATTCAATGCCGTTATACTATTAACAAGGACAGACAATACATAAACAGAGGTAAAGGCTTTCCCCATTTTTTCCATTTCCAGTATCTGGAGGGTGATGCTGTTGTCCATCTTCCATGCCGAGGAGCTTTGTTGTCCTTAGATGTCCCCCAATCGATGTCACATATATATATACACATATATACGGCAAACATTCAATGCCGTTATACTATTAACAAGGACAGACAATACATAAACAGAGGTAAAGGCTTTCCCCATTTTTTCCATTTCCAGTATCTGGAGGGTGATGCTGTTGTCCATCTTCCATGCCGAGGAGCTTTGTTGTCCTTAGATGTCCTCCCAATCTATGTCCTTAAGGGCACCTTTTATTACCTCTCTGCTAAAAGTGGCACCTATTTATCTACTCGGAACCCCCAGTGGTGCAGCGGGTTGAATAGCTGAGCTGCTGAACTTGATGACCGAAAGATTGGTGGTTCGAATCCGGTGAGCTCCCACTATTAGCCCCAGCTTCTACCAACCTAGCAATTCGAAAACATGCAAACGTGAGTAGATCAATAGGTGAAGTCATGGCAATGGCCACATGACCATGAAGGTGTCTACGGACAATGCTGGCTCTTCGGCTTAGAAATGGAGATGAGCACCAACCCCCAATTGGACACAACTAGACTTAATGTCAGGTGAAAACCTTTACCTATTTATCTACTCGCATGTTTGCTTTCGATCTGCTAGGTGGGCAGGTGAGCTGGGGCTGATGGCGGGTGCTCACCCCGACTCGGGTTCGAACTGGCGACCTTTTGATCCGCAGGATTTTCTGCAGCTAGCATGTGGTGTCTATGAGTAATAGACATTGGAAGAGTCCAGTGGACCCACGAGAAGAAGAGATACTCTGCTTGGCATCTTCCTTTCTTCCATCCATCAATAGAACGCAACTGGTCTCAATTATCCATTAAATACACGGATCGATCTGATGTTCCCAATTTAGAGAAAAGATGGCCAATCTTCAAGGAGTTTGGGTGTCAAACCGGATGACGAGTCTTCTACATGCGACCAAATCTGAATCCCAGTGTAACCTTTTGGGTTGGCCTTCCTCCACGCAACTTCTTCTCGGAGTCGTCTATAATCGCAAAATCACTCCACCTGAGACTGGTTAAAATGTTGGGATTAAGACTGGGAGTTCCTTTTCAAAATTGTTTACTGGGTCGTAACGAATCACTGGAAAAGAGCGATGGATTCTAATCTGCGATTAGAACAATGTATAAAGAATTTCTGTATAGTAGGGGAAAAGGGAAAGGTTGTAAGTAACAAGCGGAAGCGGGGATATGATCTATAGTCCCGGTTTGACTCCCAAGATGGAGTTCTTAGTGGGGTGAACTGCACTGTTCCCCGTTTTAGATGTGCGACTTTGGATCCTTCTCTTTGTGTAGATACTGTATTAAAAAAACCCAAGTTGTCTGTATAGTTCATGTATAGCGGCTTATGTGTAAATGCTATTTTAAAGACTAAAAAAAGCTTTTAATTTTATGTGACAAATGCACTCCAAAGTCTTTCCTTTACTTGTGACGAGCTTCAGTACATGGTGTTGCCTGGGTATTTGAAACTACAAAATGGAGTCCTGAGTCTGAACATGCTCAGCACAATGTGTTATTGAAGGCTTTCATGGCCGGGATCACAGGGTTGTTGTATGTTTTCCGGGCTGTATGTCCATGTTCCAGAAGTATTCTCTCCTGACATTTTGCTCACATCTATGGCAGGCATCCTCAGAGGTTGTGAGGTATATATGTCCATGTTCCAGAAGTATTCTCTCCTGATGTTTCACCCACATCTATGGCAGGCATCCTCAGAGGTTGTGAGGAATATATGTCCATGTTCCAGAAGTATTCTCTCCTGACGTTTCGCCCACATCTATGGCAGGCATCCTCAGAGGTTGTGAGGTATATATGTCCATGTTCCAGAAGTATTCTCTCCTGATGTTTCACCCACATCTATGGCAGGCATCCTCAGAGGTTGTGAGGAATATATGTCCATGTTCCAGAAGTATTCTCTCCTGACGTTTCGCCCACATCTATGGCAGGCATCCTCAGAGGTTGTGAGGTATATATGTCCATGTTCCAGAAGTATTCTCTCCTGATGTTTCACCCACATCTATGGCAGGCATCCTCAGAGGTTGTGAGGAATATATGTCCGTGTTCCAGAAGTATTCTCTCCTGACCTTTCGCCCACATCTATGGCAGGCATCCTCAGAGGTTGTGAGGAATATATGTCCATGTTCCAGAAGTCTTCTCTCCTGACGTTTCGCCCACATCTATGGCAGGCATCCTCAAGAGGTTGTGAGGAATATATGTCCATGTTCCAGAAGTATTCTCTCCTGATGTTTCACCCACATCTATGGCAGGCATCCTCAGAGGTTGTGAGGTATATGAATATGGGAAGGCTGGCTGGAATCCTACGTCACAGTTATGAATGCATCACAGAGTTAAGCGCCCGTGAGTGTTGTGTATTCGTAGTCCCTGCGTCAGCGGACCTACAGAACTCACAAGCTCTGAGGATGCCTGCCATAGATGTGGGCGAAACGTCAGGAGAGAATACTTCTAGAACATGGCCATACAGCCCGGAAAACATACAACAACCCTATGCTCAGTACAATTTATTTTATTTATTTACAGTATTTATATTCCGCCCTTCTCTCCCTGAAGGGGACTCAGGGCAGATGACAATGCATATATACACGGTAAACATTCAGTGCCATTAGACATACGACATATAGACAGACAGTCAGACAGACACAGAGGCAATTTGACATTTTCCAGCTTCATGATAGTATGCTCAATTCTGGCCACGGGGAGCTGCAGCTTCATCCACTTGTGACACCAAGTCCTTGATGGAGTACTTTCTCATTCTTTTCTGTACGCTGCTGGAAGTTTTTATGAGGTTGTAAATTAGTTAGATTAGCCTCCCTGCATAAAGTGGTACCTAAATTTTCTACTTGACAGATGCAACTGTCTTCCGAGCTGCTTAGGTCAACAGCGAGCTAGGCTATACATGGTCAGGAGCTCAATCCGACCCGGGTTGGCTTCGAATCCATGACCTCTCAGTCAGTAGTGATTTATTGCAGCTGGCTACTAACCTGGTTAGTGGCACAACTACTTACCAGCAATCACATGCCTATAGTCCAACCTGTTGGATTATGGTTGTATGTGCATGAAATGTAAATCAAGTGTTTCTGCTGTTTTGCAAGAGTATGTGTTTCAGCAATGAAACAGTTAACAGCAGGCTGGTTTGACTGACAGTCTGTTGTGACAACTATGACCTATCAGGCATGATTTCTGGCCTTGGAGACCGGGAACTTCCTTCGGACTGAGGAATGTGCTTTCTTATCTCTGTGAGTGTTGAGCTGTGCTTGCTGAGGCAAGAGGCTAAAGAAGAATGCCAGCTCAGAGCGATGGCTTTTGCTGTGCTTTGTAAATATGTTTATAGATATTGAAATAAATGTTTAGACTCTAGACTACAGATGTCTTTGAGTCTAACATTGAACAGAGGAATTGGTGTGGCAGGCAATTGCAACCAATTCATCAGGGTGCTGGAGAAGATGATTGATGGAGTTTGAAGAAACCCACCCAGCTCGCACCCTGACTCCAACGCTGACACCTCCCACACCAAAGAGGTACAGCCAAACTGGCAAATCAACATCGACATAGAATATAAGTTAGAAATTATATATTAACAAATAAATAGTGTAGTCTTGGGAGGTTGCTACAGTAGTAGCAACAATAATAGAGAAAAATAATACATGTAATAATACCAATAAGAATAGAGAAAAATAATAAATGTACCATATATTCTCAAGTATAAGCTGACCCAAATATGAGCCAACCAGGATCCTCACCCGAGTATAAGCTGAAAAAAGGGCTGAAAAACTAGACTTATACTCGAGTATATACTGTAGGTTAACAAATATATACATTAAGAAATAAATAGTGTAGTCTTGAAAGGTTGCTACAGTAGTAGCAACAATAATAATAGAGAAAAATAAAACATGTAATAATACCAATAAGAATAGAGAGAAATAATAAATGTACCATATATTCTCGAGTATAAGCTGACCCAAATATAAGCCAACCAGGATCCTCACCCGAGTATAAGCTGAAAAAAGGACTGAAAAACTAGGCTTATACTCGAGTATATACAGTAGGTTAGCAAATATATACATTAAGAAATAAATAGTGTAGTCTTGAAAGGTTGCTACAGTAATAGCAACAATAATAGAGAAAAATAATACATGTAATTTCTATTTCCAACAGATGAGCTATAATGAATGTTCTACTTCTGTTTTAGGTACAACCAGATGAAAAGTGCTCCTCGCTGTTGTAGTCGGATTGATTTTTGAGTCACAATGTGACAGCAACTCCCTTATTTGCTGTCTCTGGCGCTCGGTTCCTTGTCCACGGGAAGGTCCTGGGACAGGCAGAAGTGGTTGTCGGTGTTCAAGTGAGGCGCAAAGAGCATGACGTAACACACCGGGTAGTAGTAGGAGCCAAAGATGGCAAAGATGCTCGCCAGGCCTGCAAAGACCTGGAACAAGGCGACAAATTTGCCTTTGGTGGTGGAATAGGTGGGGACGAAGATGATCCAGATGATGAGGATGAGGAGCATGGCGAAGTTGATGGACTTGGCGGCGACGTTGTCCTTCTTCTTCTCGGTGTTGTAGCCCACAAGAGAGCACGCGAAGCAAATGACGGCCAGGCAATAGTCGTGGGCGAGAAGGATCCCGAAGCCGGGGAACTTGCTGTCATGGCACTGGAGCAGGATGGTCCTCTCGATGTCCGTGTTCTCCTCCAAGACGGGAGGCTCCCAGTAGTACCAGAAGAGACAGAGGAGACCTTGGAGAGCCGCGTTGACCACAATGCAGAGGACCATCAAGTGGTTCCTCACCCAAGGCCGCCTCAAGATTTGGTCGAGTCCTACGCTTTGGAGAGTCTTGCCAAGCAACGTGGCTAAGATGAGGGTGAAGCTGCCAAAGAAGAGGGGCTGCCGGACTTTGCAGATCTCCTTCGTGGGCTTCATGACGAAAAACGGGAAGCTGACGCAAAAGCACGTGGTGGAGAACAGGATGGATTGCAGCGGGAAGCCACGCACGTAGCGCATGGCCGGGGTGCCCCGGTACGTGGCAAAAATCCCGGTCACGGCAACCATCTGAGCAAAGACCAGCACCGTCAGCGCCATCATGATGATGGCAATGAGATCGGTGATTTCGAGATACTCGACCGCTCTCGGCTGGCATGTGGTGCTCCGCGCGGTAGACCACTCGTTTTTCGAGCATGGAGTACATTCATCTGGCTCTAAGTAGTACAAAAAAGGAGAGGAGAAATCAGAAGAAGGACGTCATCACATTGAAGGTTTATGTTGAAACTTCATCAAAAAAGGAGAGGAGAAACCAGAAGAGGGGTGTCATCACATTGAAGATTTATGTTAAATTTATCAGTTGTACTCAGTTGTATTCTTTCAGTTCATTTTCCCCAAGGCCCCACAGACCTTGGGAAACTATAACTCCCAGGACTGCATTGTAGGGAGCCATGGTGTCTCAAGTAAGGTCCAGCTGGATTCATTTCACGGGGTAGATGCACCCAGAGAAAGTTCATGGACCTTGGGAAACTGCCATCCCCAAGACCATCTCATGGAACCATGGCATTTAAAGTAAGGTCTCAACGGCATTCATTCCACAGTGAAGATGCACCCAGAGAAAGTTCATGGACCTTGGGAAACTGCCATTCCCAAGACCATCTCATGGAACCATGGCATTTAAAGTAAGGTCTCAACTGCATTCATTCCACAGTGTAGATGCACCCAGAGAAGGGTATGGACCTTGGGAAACTATAACTCCCAGGAGGACTGCAGCACTTTTTTTTTTCCATGTCAGGAGCGACTTGAGAAACTGCAAGTTGCTTCTGGTGTGAAAGAATTTAAAGTGGGGTGCAAGGGCATTCATTCCATACTGTAAATGCACCAAGAGAAGGATATGGACCTTGGGAAACTATAACTCCCAGGAGGACTCCATCGCACGGAGCTATGGTATTTGAACTGGGTTGTAAGGGCATTAATTCCATATTGTAAATGCAGCAAGAGAAGGATATGGACCTTGGGAAACTATGACTCCCAGGACTGCACAGCATGGAGACATGGCATAATAATAATAATAATAATAATAATAATAATAATAATAATAATAATAATAATAATAATGACCCAAATAATAATGATGATCCAAAATGCAGACTGTGCAAGGAAACCGATGAAACCATTGATCATATCCTCAGCTGCTGTAAGAAAATCGCACAGACAGACTACAAACAGAGGCACAACTATGTGGCCCAAATGATTCATTGGAACTTATGCCTCAAGTACCACCTGCCAGTAGCAAAGAACTGGTGGGATCACAAACCTGCAAAAGTATTGGAAAATGAGCACGCAAAGATACTGTGGGACTTCCGAATCCAGACTGACAAAGTTCTAGAACACAACACACCAGACATCACAGTTGTGGAAAAGAAAAAGGTTTGGATAATTGATGTCGCCATCCCAGGTGACAGTCGCATTGACGAAAAAGAACAGGAAAAACTCAGCCGCTATCAGGACCTCAAGATTGAACTTCAAAGACTCTGGCAGAAACCAGTGCAGGTGGTCCCGGTGGTGATGGGCACACTGGGTGCCGTGCCAAAAGATCTCAGCCGGCATTTGGAAACAATAGACATTGACAAAATCACGATCTGCCAACTGCAAAAGGCCACCCTACTGGGATCTGCACACATCATCAGAAAATACATCACACAGTCCTAGACACTTGGGAAGTGTTCGACTTGTGGTTTTGCGAAACGAAATCCAGCATATCTATCTTGTTTGCTGTGCCATACAACGTCGTTGTGTTGATGATAATAATAATAATAATAATAATAATAATAATAATAATAATAATAATAATAATAATAATCCAATAATAATAATAATAATGGCATTTAAAATGGGTCACTACTGCAGAGAAGGGTATGGACCTTGGAAAACTATGACTCCCAGGACTGCACAGCATGGAGACATGCCATAATAATAATAATAATAATAATAATAATAATAATAATATCAATAATAATAATGGCATTTAGAATGGGTCACTACTGCAGAAAAGGGTATGGACCTTGGGAAACTATAACTCCCAGGAATGCATAGTATGGAGCTATACTATTTGAAGTGGGGTCCAAGAGCATTTATTCTATTGTGTAAATGCGCCCAGATAAGGGTATGGACTTTGGGAAACTATAACTCCCAGGACTGCACAGCATGGAGACATGGCATAATAATAATAATAATAATAATAATAATAATAATAATAATAATAATAATAATAATAATAATAATAGTAGTAGTAATGGCATTTATAATAGGTTCCTACTGCATTTATTCTCCAGTGCAGATGCACCCATAGAAGGGTATGGGCCTTGGGAAACTATTACTCCCAGGACTGCACAACATGGAGACATGCCATAATAATAATAATAATAATAATAATAATAATAATAATAATAATAATAAGAAGAAGAAGAAGAAGAAGAAGAAGAAGAACAACAACAACAACAACAACAATAAAAATAATGGCATTTAATATGGGTCACTACTGCAGAGGAGGGTATGGACCTTGGGAAACTATCACTCCCAGGACTGCACAACATGGAGACATGCCATAATAATAATAATAATAATAATAATAATAATAATAATAATAATAGTAATAACAACAATAATAACAATAATAAAAATAATGGCATTTAAAATGGGTCACTACTGCAGAGGAGGGTATGGACCTTGGGAAACTATCACTCCCAGGACTGCACAATATGGAGATATGCCATAAGAATAATAAGAAGAAGAAGAATAAAAATAATGGCATTTAAAATGGGTCACTACTGCAGAGGAGGGTATGGACCTTGGGAAACTATCACTCCCATCATCCTTAGCCTCAGGTGAAAAAAAAACCTTGGATGGCCACCAGTTAAGAGACCTGTGCTCAGACCCTTCGGACTACCTGCCCCAAACGTACTGTTTGTATCCTGGAAGTAACCAGCTGGGCAGTCCTCGCATTGGTAACAGCAGTTGTGCTCGCCTCTCAGCCACCGCTTCTGCCCCGGCTTACATCCCTGTGTGCATCTCGAGACAGGGGCCTGTCAAGACAGAAGGGAAGAAGCATTGGGGGAAACTTCTTTTCTCCAAATCCCAGAGGACCACTGCGACAACAAATCTAATTTTTCTTGGTGCAGACCTTCCCGTTCTCTGTGCTCCAGCGGATCTTCGACTCATTGATATTGAGTTTGTGCGTCGAGGCGTCGTATCTGCCAACGACCGCAAACGTATGGTTGTTGGGCAGGATCCAGTCCCAGAAGAGGAGATCGTAACCTGCTGGTGGGTCTCCTGTCTTGCTGAAATGAACCGGCTGAGACTCGATGGTGAAGTTGACCTTCGGTAGTTCCTCCAGAAGCTACAACAAGGACAGGAAACAGAGGAGAAGATATCTAGAAGGGGACAACCTTGAAGACTTATTTTAACACATACTCTCATAGCTTCTCCATCTTATTTCCATACAATTAACAAGGAGAGACAATACACAAACAGAGGTAAAGGCTTCTCCGTCTTATTTCCATACAATTAACAAAGACAGACAATACACAAACAGAGGTAAAGGCTTCTCCGTCTTATTTCCATACAATTAAAAAAGACAGACAATACACAAACAGAGGTAAAGGCTCTCCATCTTATTTCCATACCATTAACAAGGACAGACAATACACAAACAGAGGTAAAGGCTTCTCCGTCTTATTTCTATACAATTAACAAGGACAGACAATACACAAACAGAGGTAAAGGCTTCTCCATCTTATTGTGTGAAGCTCCTGTGTAAGTTCAGTGTGAGAGGAGACTCTGTGAAAGGGAAGCTGTTTATCTGCATGAGAAAGAAGCCCAGCGTAGAAACAAAGGAAGTTTAGCTGAGAGAAGCCCCAGATTTAAGGCCTCATGTGTGAAGCTTCAGTGTGAATGCTGCTGTGTGAAAAGCTATTGTGTGAAGCTTCTGTGTAAGTTCAGTGTGAGAGGAGACTCTGTGAAAGCGAAGCTGTCTATCTGCATGAGAAAGAAGCCCAGCGTGGAAACAAAGAAGGAAGCTTTGGTGAGAGAAACCCCAATTGAAGACCTCATGTGTGAAGCTTCAGTGTGAAGGCTGCTGTATGTGAAGCTCCTGTGTAAGTTCAGTATGAGAGGAGGCTCTGTGAGAGCAAAGCTGTTTATCTGCATGAGAAAGAAGCCTAGCGTGGAAACAAAGAAGGAAGCTTTGGTGAGAGAAGTCCCAGGTTTAAGGCCTCATGTGTGAAGCTTCAGTGTGAAGGCTGCTGTGTAAGTTCAGTGTGAGAGGAGACTCTGTGAGAGCAAAGCTGTTTATCTGCGTGAGAAAGAAGCCTAGCGTGGAAACAAAGAAGGAAGCTTTGGTGAGAGAAGCCCCAAGTTTAAGGCCTCATGTGTGAAGCTTCAGTGTGAAGGCTGCTGTGTGTGAAGCTTCTGTGTAAGTTCACTGTGAGAGGAGACTCTGTGAGAGTGAAGCTGTTTATCTGCGTGAGAAAGAAGCCTAGCGTGGAAACAAAGAAGGAAGCTTTGGTGAGAGAAGCCTCAAGTTTAAGGCCTCATGTGTGAAGCTTGGAGGAGACTCTGTGAGAGTGAAGCTGTTTATCTGCGTGAGAAAGAAGCCCAGCGTGGAAGCAAAGAAGGAAGTATAAAGAACTTGTCAGAGTGCGCTTTGGATAAGCATACACGCAGCAGAAGACCCACGTAGAAGCACTGGTACCAGTAACGAGGCTTGCGACTTCAGCTATCTATAAACAGGTTTACTGGTGAATGGAAAACTCTCACAAGACAATATACATACAGACAGAGTGCAGAGAGCAGATAACCAGAGAGAGAATACAGGAAGCAGAAGGCTATATATATAAACACCTCTGCTGTATGATGCAACACTCAGTTAACTCTTTACACACTTGCATAGTGGACAGCAGACAGTGCATGATGCAATCCCCAGCTCACATTGCATCACTATAACTCAATTACATTTAAACAAACCTATGTACAATCATTCCCACTTCAACAGAACTTTATTTGTATTACAGAAACCTTGTTTTTGTAAATAGTGCAACAAAGAAAAGCCTCCTAAGGAAGAGATAACATTGTTCTGTGTGTTTTTGTTCTTTGTATCACTTTTGGCTACTGGTGCTGGGTTACAATGCTGCTAATAAGCATTGTTTCTCGCCCAACAAGCCATCCTGTACTTACTTGCCAAGGATAGATGTCTCGGTCTGCGTCACACGTCTTGTGGGTTGTGCTGCAATTCAGCAGTTGGTGGAGAGCGTGGGCGATGGCGTAGATGGCCTTGTAGGTGTTGAACACCTCGAAGAACTTGGAGAAATTGGCCAGGCTGAGATAGCTGCATTCAGGGCAGGCCTCGAGAACGTTGGGACTCTTCTGGTCCAGTTCAGTATTCGCGAGGACCTTCTGGATATATTCCTGGAAGCCGGGCATCTCCCCGCTTTCTACAGCCATGCCAAGGACCGTGCCGATCTTGTTCAGGTTCGGGATGAGCGCAATAGCGGAGGAAGTCGACCAACATTCGCTGGCGATCCACACTTTGCCGGTGATCCCCCTTCCAGCCACGACTTGGAGCAGTTCCTCAGCTTCGCCGGAGTGTGAGAAGATGACAGTCGCGTTGATGCGGGATACTTCCAGCTGATTTGCTATTTTGACAAGCTCTTGCTTTCTCTGAATTTCATCCTGACCGCGTGGGAAGATGGCTTCGTAGGCCACGCACATGTCCTTGGAGAGAGCCAACTGGACAAAGACCTCCAGGACCTGGTGGCCGTATTCATTGTCCGTGACCAAAGCGGCCACCCAGTTCCAGTTGAAATAGTTCAGGAGTTGGACCATGGCATCTGCTTGGTTTTGGTCGCTGGGGATGGTTCGGAAAAAGGACGGGTAAAGTTGCTTGTCACTAAGCTTGATGCTAGAACTTCCAGCGCTTATCTGAGCAGAGGAGAAGAACATACGAGAGTTATCCACAAAGTAGGTTACGTTTTGGAATTATAAATGAACAAAGTATAGGAGAAAACATTTACCATATGCAGTTGAAAACCACACCCAAATACCACTTCTCAACATAGTCGCCATTCAAATCTAGGCACTTATCATAGCGATGAATGAGCTTGGCAACTCCTTTCCCACAAAACTCTGCCGCTTTCACCCTCAAAACGTCTAGGAGAAAACATTTGCCATATGCAGTTGAAAACCACACCCAAATACCACTTCTCAACATAGTCGCCATTCAAATCTAGGCACTTATCATAGCGATGAATGAGTTTGGCAACTCCTTTCCCACAAAACTCTGCCGCTTTCACCCTCAAAACGTCTAGGAGAAAACATTTGCCATATGCAGTTGAAAACCACACCCAAATACCACTTCTCAACATAGTCGCCATTCAAATCTAGGCACTTATCATAGCGATGAATGAGCTTGGCAACTCCTTTCCCACAAAACTCTGCCGCTTTCACCCTCAAAACGTCTAGGAGAAAACATTTACCATATGCAGTTGAAAACCACACCCAAATACCACTTCTCAACATAGTCGCCATTCAAATCTAGGCACTTATCATAGCGATGAATGAGTTTGGCAACTCCTTCCCCACAAAACTCTGCCACTTACACCATCAAAAAATATAGGAGAAAACATTTACCATATGCAGTTGAAAACCACGCCCAAATACCACTTCTCAACATAGTCACCTTTCAAATCTAGGCACTTATCATAGCGATGAATGAGCTTGGAAACTCCTTCCCCACAAAACTCTGCCGCTTACACCATCAAAAAATATAGAAGAAAACATTTACCATATGCAGTTGAAAGCCACACCCAAATACCACTTCTCAACATAGTCACCTTTCAAATCTAGGCATTTCTCATAGCGATGAATGAGCTTGGCAACTCCTTCCCCACAAAACTCTGCCGCTTACACCATCAAAAAATATAGAAGAAAACATTTACCATATGCAGTTGAAAGCCACACCCAAATACCACTTCTCAACATAGTCGCCATTCAAATCTAGGCACTTATCATAGCGATGAATGAGCTTGGAAACTCCTTCCCCACAAAACTCTGCCGCTTACACCCAACATCACAAACTATAAGAACTGATGGAGTTTCTGTGGGTTAACCTGGCATGATGTGAGTTGTAGTTCACCCACAACCTTACGCATTTTGTACAAATACAAAATTGAATTTTTAAAGTAACCTGTGCAACGCTGGGTACTCGAGCTAGTTGCTTCGTAAAGGCCCATGAAGTGAGTCTTACCTCAGGGATGGAGAGGAAATCCAAGATTTGAGCCACCAACATGCTCAGCCCGGAAACGTTGGGGCCAACCACGGCCACGACCCGAGGCTTGTAGTTGGCGTAGTTGCACTGCATGGCAAGGCTGCTGCTGGGATCCTCAGAAAGGAAGGAGATGGCTAGCTTGGTAGTTACAAGTTCATCATTGCAAGTGTCGTGGATTTCGTAGCCGAGAGTGATGCCGGGGAGCAGAGCGGTTGAGTTGTTGATTTCGTCAATGGCAAAACGCATGGCAAGCTGCTGTTGGTAGCCAGGCGAGTAGAAGCTAAAGCAGAGAGGAATAGGACAAAACAAAGCCATCAGGAATTGACTTGGACAGACTTTCAATCGATCTTTTAATTACTGTATATACTCGAGTATAAGCCTAGTTTTTCAGCCCTTTGTTTAAGACTGAAAAAGCCCTGCTCGGCTTATACTCGGGTGAGGGTCCTGGTTGGCTTATATTTGGGTCAGCTTATACTCAAGAATATATGGTACATTTATTATTTTTCTCTATTATTATTGGTATGATTACATTTATTATATTCTCTATTATTGTTGCTTCTATAACATTTATTTTACTCTATTTTTATTATTATTAATAATACATTTATTATTTCACTCTGATCATAAGATCATTTATTATTTTACTCTATTTATTACTATTAATAAGTATTATTTTCCTGTATTATTAATAATAATAATAATAATAATTTTATTCTTGTACCCTGCCTCTATCTCCCCGCAGGGTGGCTTACAAATGCAAAGGAGTATACATACAAAAACATCCAATACCGAAAACACACAAATGAAAAATCAAAACATACGATTAAAAATTATTATTATTACAAGTATTATTTTACTCTATTATTATTGAAAGGATACATAAGCGCATTTACATTGAAGAAGATGAGAATAATGATTTTAATCAGAGTTGGACAGTCTTAAATTAGAGCTTGATGTAAATATTCAAAAACATTTAACTTACTGATGCCTCAATTAATGTAATTTTATTGGTATCTATTTTTATTTCTGAAATTTCCCACCCTCGGCTTATACTGGAGTCAACGATTTCCCAGTTTTTTTGTGTTTAAATTAGGTGCCTCGGTTTATATTCGGGTTGGCTTATACTCGAGTATATACGGTAGTTTTAATACCGTTAACTCAATACACTGTTCAATTGGATTGCTGTGAGTTTTCTGGGCTGTATGGCTATCTTCCAGAAGCATTCTCTCCTGACGTTTTGCCCACATCTGTGGCAGGCATCCTCAGAGATTGTGAGGTCTGTTGGAAACTAGGCAACTGAGGTTTATATATCTGTGGAATAATATCCAGGGTGGGAAAAAGAACCTTTGTCTGTTGGAGGCAAGTGTGAATGTTGCAATTGACCACCTTGTTTAGCATTGAATGGTCTTGCAGCTTCAAGGTCTGGCTGCTTCCTGCCTTGGGGGATTTATTTATTTAGTTATTTATTTCCAACATTTATATCCCGCCCTTCTCACCCGAAGGGACTCACCACTGGTGACAATTCGATGCCGACACATAATTAAAACATAACAGTAAATAAAATCCATTACAAGCAATCAATATGGCATAAATATATAAAACATATGGTTAAAATCCGTTCATCCAATATTTTCGTGCTTTAGCCATAAATCAGTCCAGGTCGACTTTATCATTTATTCATCGAAAACCTGGGCACATAGCTATGTTTTTAAGGCTTTTCTAAAACTCAAAAGGGTTGGGGCTTGTCGTTTGTTGAGAGGTGTTAACTGGCCCTGGTTGTTTCCTGTCTGGAATTCCCTGTTTCCCCTGTTTCCACCTTGATTAACATTGAATGGCTTCCCAACAAAGGATTCCTGTAGGCAGGAAGCAGCCAGGCTTTGAAGCTGCAAAGCTATTCAATGCTAATCAAGCTGGCCAATGGCATCACTCACACTTGCCTCAATCAGACAAGAGTTCTTTCTCCACCCTGGACATCATTCCACAGATATATAAACACCTCTTTCCTAGTTTTCAACAGACAACTCAACCTCTGAGGATGCCTGCCATAGATGTGGGCGAAACGTCAGGAGAGAATGCTTCTTGTACATTGCCAGACAGCCTGGAAAACTCACAGCAACCCAGCGATTCTGGCCATGAAAGCCTTCGACAACAGACTTCACAACCTTTGAGGATGCCTAGATGTGGGCGAGACGTCAGGAGAGAATGCTTCTGGAACATGGCCAGACAGCCTGGAAAACTCATAGCAATTCAGTGATTCTGGCCATGAAAGCCTTCGACAACAGACTTCACAACCTCTGAGGATGCCTAGATGTGGGCGAAACGTCAGGAGAGAATGCTTCTGGAACATGGCCAGACAGCCTGGAAAACTCATAGCAATTCAGTGATTCTGGCCATGAAAGCCTTCGACAACAGACTTCACAACCGCTGAGGATGCCTAGATGTGGGCGAGACGTCAGGAGAGAATGCTTCTGGAACATGGCCAGACAGCCTGGAAAACTCATAGCAATTCAGTGATTCTGGCCATGAAAGCCTTCGACAACAGACTTCACAACCTCTGAGGATGCCTAGATGTGGGCGAAACGTCAGGAGAGAATGCTTCTGGAACATGGCCAGACAGCCTGGAAAACTCATAGCAATTCAGTGATTCTGGCCATGAAAGCCTTCGACAACAGACTTCACAACCGCTGAGGATGCCTAGATGTGGGCGAAACGTCAGGAGAGAATGCTTCTGGAACATGGCCACACAGCCCGGAAAATATACAACAGCCCTGTGATCCCAGCCATGAAAGCCTTCGACAACACATTGTGCTGAGCATGTTCAGACTCAGGACTCCATGGATTTTTGTTTGTTTTGGAGCCATCTGAAAACAACGCATAGAGGAACCCCCTGGTTTTGCTTTTTTACTCCCTTGCTCACCTGTAACAGGTGTGAGTTTCCGGCCTGCCGTCACGGAACTGGAACTCGGCTTGGGAGTGCAATGCAAACAAACCTCCAAGGATGAAGTCTCCCGGAGCCGTGAATTGGACGGCCAAAGAATCGGCCTTCCCATCGTCCACTCGTATAAAAAGGATCCAAACCAGGAGTCCGACGAACGCTTTGGAAGTCATCTTTGCCTCTAGAGAAGATTTGGAGATGTTGCCTCATCGGCTGTGGCTTTAAAGCCCCAAATGCCATTCCTTTTCCAATTTGAATAGCAGTCCGTGGAAACCGAGAACGGAGGAATGATGAATATCTCCCTCCCGGGTGCCTCTGTGATGGAGTTTAGAGTCAAATTAGAAACAAAACAGATCATTTACATGCAAGACCGGGAACATAGCGGCCACGGACTGACACATAGCAACCTGTGGGACAAATCTGATATAATAATAATAATCTATCTATATAAATAAAAGGGTAATGAAATTTCGACCTAGGACAAAACAACAAAACTACACATCCCAGAAACACTAAACTTGGCAGCACAACCCCTCATCCATGCCTCTACGTTCATACAACAAAAAGAAAAGAAAAATAAAGTCCTAATTAGAGAGAGAGGAATAATTGTTTTTATCCAATTGCTGCCAGTTAGAAGGATAAGCTCCACCCACTTGGTCTCCTAGCAACCCACTCAGCCCAGAGGACAGGCAGAGTTAGGCCTCACTTAGGTCTCTTTTACACTGCCTATAAAATACAGATTATCAGATTTTAACTGGATTAGATGGCAGTGTAGACGCAAGGCCCTTCCACACAGCTATATAACCCATTTATAATCTTATATCATCTGTTTTGAACTGGATTATCTTGACTCCACACTGCCATATAATCCACTTCAGTGTACATTTTATACAGCTGTGTAGAAGGGGCTTCATATAATCCTAATTAGTCCTAATTAGAGTGAGAGGAATAATTGTTTTTATCCAATTGCTGCCAGTCAGAAGGATAAGCTCCACCCACTTGGTCTCCTAGCAACCTACTCAGCCCCGGGCCACTTCAATCAGGCCTCTTCCACGCTGCCTATAAAATACAGATTATCTGATTTTAACTGGATTATATGGCAGTGTAGACTCAAGGCCCTTCCACACAGCTATACAACCCATTTATAATGGACTTAATGTCAGGAGAAAACCTTTACCCTTTACCTTAACTACCACCAATTCCTCAAGACTTTATTTCCCATACCACCAGACTTTGCCACAGCAGTGCATGGCTGGGCACAGCTAATAATAATAACAATAGTAATAATAATAATAATAATAATAATAATAATAATAATAATAATAATAATAGGTAAAAGTTTGCCGCTGACGTTAAGTCCAGTTGTGTCCGACTCTGGGGGTTGGTGCTCATCTCCATTTCTAAGCTGAAGAACCGGTGTTGTCCGTAGACACCTCCAAGGTCATGTGGCCATTGGCATGACTGCATGGAACGCCATTACCTTCCCACTGGAACAGTACCTATTCATCTACTTACATTATCCATAGGCACCTCCTAGGTCATGCGGCCAGCGCAATAATGGAACAATTACAGATGACAATTGGAATGGCTCCTGACATGTTTTTGGATTGTGCAATTTCAAGTCATTGCTATGTTTGAATGATGCAATTTAAAGTACCTTATATACTCGAGTATAAGCCGACCCGAATATAAGCCGAGGCACCTAATTTTACCACAAATAAACTGGGAAAACATTGACTCCAGTATAAGCCGAAGGTGGTAAATTTCAAAAATAAAAATAGATGCCAATAAAATTACATTAATTGAGGCATCGGTAGGTTAAGTGTTTTTGAATATTTACATCAAGCTCAAATTTAAGATAAGACTGTCTAACTCTGATCAAATCATTATTCTTATCTTCTTCAATGTAAATGTGCTTATGGATCCTTTTAATAATAATAGAGTAAAATAATACATGTAATAATAATAAATACAGGAAAATAATACAAGCAATAATAAATAGAGTAAAATAATAAATGCAATAATAATAATAATAATAAGATCAGAGTGAAATAATAAATGTATTAATAATAATAAAAAATAGAGGAAAATAAAGGTAATAGTAGCAACAATAATAGAGAAAAATAATACATGTAAAACAGTAGAGTCTCACTTATGCAACATAAACGGGCCGGCAGAATGTTGGATAAGCAAATATGTTGGATAATAAGGAGGGTTATGATTTTACAAATTAAGCACCAAAACATCATGTTATACAAAAAAATTGACAGAAAAAGTAGTTCAATATGCAGTAATGCTATGTAGTAATTACTGTATTTACAAATTTAGCACCAAAATATCACGACATATTGAAAACATTGACTACAAAATTGTGTTGGATAAGCCAGAATGTTGGATAAGTGAGACTCTACTGTAGTAATAAATAGAGTAAAATAATAAATGCCATAATAATAATAATAAGATCAGAGTGAAATAATAAATGTAATAATAATAATAATAATAATGAAAAATAAATGTAATAGTAGCAACAATAATAGAGAAAAATAATAAATGTAATAATACCAATAATAATAGAGAAAAATAATCAATGTACCATATATTCTCAAGTATAAGCTGACCCAAATATAAGCCAAGCAGGACCCTCACCCGAGTATAAGCCGAGGGGGACTTTTTCAGGCTGAAAAACTAGGCTTATACTCAAGTATATACACCACATGTTGTTTTATTTCTCTCTCGCTCTTTTTTTTGTGAGAAACCGCAAGTCGCTTCTGATGTGAGAGAATTGACTGTCTGCAAGGACGTTGCCCAAGGAAGGTTTTGATGTTTTTACCATGCTTGCGGAAGGCTTTTCTCATACAGCTAGAGCTGACAGAGGAAGCTCATTTGCATTCTCCCCACGTTGGATTCGAACCTATAACCTTCAGGTCAACTCAACCTTCAAGTCAGCAGTCTGCCGGCACCAGGGTTTAACCCACTGCGCCATTGGGTAATTCTTTGTCACCATTTACAAAAGGATTTTGACCAAATTCCGAGCCACACCTTGAACAGCAAGCAAAACTTTCCAGTTTCAAAACATGTTTTGCTGGTTTCAAGATGTGGGTGGATAAGTCATTGGCAGACCTTTTGCATACCTTCAAGAGACATTTGGCTTTTGGCTCTTTATTTGAATGGGGAATGCGGGCCTCCCACTCTTTCTCGCCTCAATTTTCATCTCCTTTGCAAAGACGGAGGACTCAAGCAGTGCATTCAAATCCTGGCGGAAAATAAATCCTTTTTTATCACACCCTGGCGTTCCCTTTGCGGATTTGGTTTCCACCACAATCAGAGGCAAAAAAGGAACGAAGAACCAGAATTATTTCCATTGATTTCACGTACCAAAAGGATGATTTGGTTGAGTTTGCTGGACTGTATGGCCTTGTTCCAGAAGCATTCTCTTCTGACGTTTCGCCCACATCTATGGCAGGCATCCTCAGAGGTTGTGAGGTCTGTTGGAAACGAGGCAAGTGGGGTTAATGACATCCAGACTCTTGTCTGTTGGAAGCAAGCGTGAATTTTGCCATTGATCACCTTGATTAGCGTTTAATGGCCTTTTCAGGATAATTCCCCCAGGCAGGAAGCAGCCAAGCTTTGACGCTGCAAGGCCATTCAATGCTAATCAAACTGGCCAATGGCAACATTCACACTGGCCTCCAACAGACAAGAGTTCTTTCTCCCACCCTGGACATTATTCCACAGGCAGGAAGCAGCCAGACTTTGAAACTGCAAGGCTATTCAGTGCTAATCAAGCTGGCCAATGGCAACATTCACACTTGCCTCCAACACAACAAGAATTCTTTCTCCCACCCTGGACATTATTCCACAAATATATATAATCCCTACTTGCCTAGTTTCCAACAGACCTCACAACCTCTGAGGATGCCTGCCACAGATGTGGGTGAAACGTCAGGAGAGAATGCTTCCGGAACATGGCCACCCTGGGCCTTCCACACATATATAATCCCCACTTGCCTAGTTTCCAACAGACCTCACAACCTCTGAGGATGCCTACCACAGACGTGGGTGTAACGTCAGGAGAGAATGCTTCCGGAACATGGCCACCCTGGGCCTTCCACAAATATATAATCCTTACTTGTCTAGTTTCCAATTATGAATGCATCACAGAGTTAAGCGCCCGTGAGTGTTGTGTATTCGTAGTCCCTGCGTCAACAGACCTATGGACCTCACAACCTCTGAGGATGCCTGCCATAGATGTGGGAGAAACGTCAGGAGAGAATGCTTCTGGAACATAGCCAGACAGCCCGGAAAACACAGAGCAGCCCAGTGATTCCGTCATGAAAGCCTTCGACAACACATACGATTTGGTTCATTTGAAATAGGAACTCTAATACGGAGCTGCTGGACTTGGGGATGATGGAGCAGGGAAATGCAACACAGAATAGTAATAATAAATAATAATAAAACTTTATTAATATCCCGCCACCATCTCCCAGAAGGGACTCAGGGCGGCTTACAAAAGCACTAGTGGTGCAGCAATTACACAAAATGCAATTTTATATACACACACATATATATATACACACACACATAAAAGAGCAATGTACATAAACAGTGGGTTGCTGTGATGTGGGCGAAACATTAGGAGAGAATGCTTCTGGAACATGGCCATACAGCCCAGAAAATGCACAGCAACCCAACTCAATTACAGTTTAGCTGCGATTTTTGATGGGACTTTCATGAGATCACACAACACGCAAGGAGGCACTCCTCAACTATTAAGAAATGTAGATATTATTTTTGTAAATATACCTTTTGTAATTGTTAATATTGGACTCTGCATTTTGCCTGCTAAACTATAAATCCTTAACAGCCACATGGCACTTCACGCTCTGCTTGCTGTGAACTGAATGCTCAACTGGAAGTATCCTGTTTCTGTATCTTTGCCTCCTAAGCTCTAAATTCTTCACAGCCACATGGCACTTCACGCTCTGCTTGCTGTGAGCTGAATGCTCAACTATAAGTACCCGTTTTGGTATCTTTCCCTCCTAAGTTCTACATTCTTTGCAGCCACATGGCACTTCATGTTCTGCTTGCTGTGAGCTGACTGCTCAACTAGAAGTATCCCGTTTTTGTATCTTTGCCTCCTAAGCTCTAAATTCTTTACAGCCACATGGCACTTCACGCTCTGCTTGCTGTGAGCTGACTGCTCAACTAGAAGTATCCCGTTTTTGTATCTTTGCCTCCTAAGCTCTAAATTCTTTACAGGCACATGGCACTTCATGCTCTGCTTGCTGTGAGCTGAATGCTCAACTATAAGTATCTCGTTTTGGTATCTTTCCCTCCTAAGCTCTACATTCTTTACAGCCACATGGCACATTACACTCTGCTTGCTGTGAGCTGAATGCTCAACTATAAGTATCCCATTTTGGTTTGTTTCCTTCCTAAGCTTTAAATTCTTTACAGTCACATGGCACTTCATGCTCTGTTTGCTGTGAGCTGAATGCTCAACTATAAGTATCCTGTTTTTGTATCTTTGCCTCCTAAGCTCTAAATTCTTTACAGGCACATGGCACTTCATGCTCTGCTTGCTGTGAGCTGAATGCTCAACTATAAGTATCCTGTTTTTGTATCTTTGCCTCCTAAGCTCTAAATTCTTTACAGCCACATGACACTTCATGCTCTGCTTGCTGTGAGCTGAATGCTCAACTATAAGTATCCTGTTTTTGTATCTTTCCCTCCTAAGCTCTAAATTCTTTACTTGCTGTGAGCTGAATGCTCAACTATAAGTATCCTGTTTTTGTATTTTTCCTTCCTAAGCTCTTAATTCTTTACAGACACATGGCACTTCATGCTCTGCTTGCTGTGAGCTGAATGCTCAACTATGAGTATCCCGTTTTTGTATTTTTCCCTCCTAAGCTCTACATTCTTACAGATACATGGCACTTCACTCTCTGCTTGCTGTGAGCTGAATGCTCAGCTATAAGTATCCAGTTTGTATTTTGGATGCTTTGCTGTATTGTTGTAATTTTAAAGACAGAACTCTACGTGTTTGCCTCCTAAGCTCTAAATTCTTTTACAGCCACATGGCACTTCACGTTCTGCTTGCTGTGAGCTGAATGCTCAACTATAAGTATCCCATTTTTGTATCTTTCCCTCCTATGCTCTAAATTCTTTACAGCCACATGGCACTTCATGCTCTGCTTGCTGTGAACTGAATGCTCAACTATATGTATTCTGTTTTGTATATTTTCGGATACTCTGCTGTTTG
Source organism: Anolis carolinensis (assembly GCF_035594765.1). Taxonomy (NCBI): domain Eukaryota; kingdom Metazoa; phylum Chordata; class Lepidosauria; order Squamata; family Anolidae; genus Anolis; species Anolis carolinensis. Next base: position 6,632,319 of record NW_026943826.1, read on the forward strand.
GGGTCAGCAGAAAATCCTAAGACCCACAACTTCCTAGTGGATAAATGGTCCTTCCTCCTCAAAGGAGCTAATTTTAGGTATCTTTCCCTTGGATTCTATTTTGGGTGTAATCTTGAAAATAGTTCTGCGTGTTCCATTCCGGCTTAAACCAAATGATGTAGCATTTAGGGAGATAATAAGCCGTCAGCATGCCAAAAGTACACAGCAATATGGCGCCGATCTGTACCGCTGGCTGGTCCACTTGCTTCACAGTGGCATATGTCGGTATGAAGATGATCAAGGTGATGAAATAGGTGAGCATGGCAAAGGCGATGGCCCGGGCAATGTTGTACTTCTTGGGAGACGACTGCACCATGAAGGTGCAAATGAAAGAGACGAAGGCCACGATGCCGTTGAGCCCATGGATGGTGGCAAAGGTGAGCCAGGACTGGACCTGGCATTGGAGGAGGACTTCCTCGGGGAGGAGCTTGTAGTTCTGGATCAGGAGAGTTGGGGTGGCGTAGAGGTACACTACGCAGAGTACGGTCTCGGCTAAGACGGATACGGTCGCAAGGACACTGGGATGTCTCTGGATGATCGTGTGGAGGACGTTCGGTCGGCTGTCGGCAAAGTCGTTGACCAGCATGATCTGGAGAGCCTTGACCAAGATGGTGGAGAAGCAAAGGTTGAGGCACAGGGCGAAAAAGGGTTGCTGGATGCGGCAAATGGTTGGGCTGGGTTTGCCAAGGAAGAGGACGCCACTGATGCACGTGGCAGCGAGGCCGAGGAGGGCCACGAGGCACAGGCCACCTCCAGATGCCTCCACCGCTGGCGTTTGGAGGTTCTTCAGGAACAACACACCCGAAAGGCAGGTGAGAACAAAGGCCACCAGCAAGAGGCCCAGCAAGCAGACGGCCAGTGGCTCAGACCAGAAGATGTATTTCTCACCGCGGTCTAAACATTGAGTGCTCCGCTTGGGAGACCACTGGTGCTCGGGGCACGGGGTGCAAGTGGAGTCATCTGGAAGAAAGGAATAGAAAGAGGACAACATTGTTGGGTGAGTGGGGTTATTAACAAAAGACCTTCCCCATAAACATATAGCAGAGTAACTTACTAGAACAGCTTTGCTTTCACAGAGTTTCCTCTCACACAGAAGCTTCACACAGTAGCTTTACACACAGCAGCCTTCACACTGAAGCTTCACCAATGAGGCCTTAAACCTGGGGCTTCTCTCACCGAAGCTTCCTTTTTTGTTTCCACGCTGGGATTTTTTCTCATGCAGATAAACAGCTTCACTTTCACAGAGCCTCCTCTCACACGGAACTTATACAGGAGCTTCACACTGAAGCTTCACACATGAGGCCTTAAACCTGGGACTTCTCTCACCAAAGCTTCCTTCTTTGTTTTTACGCTAGGCTTCTTTCTCACGCAGATAAACAGCTTTGCTCTCACAGAGCCTCCTCTCACACTGAACTTATACAGGAGCTTCACACTCAAGCTTCACACATGAGGCCTTAAACCTGGGGCTTCTCTCACCAAAGTTTCCTTCTTTGTTACCACGCTAGGCTTCTTTCTCATGCAGACAAACAGCTTTGCTCTCACAGAGCCTCCTCTCACACTGAACTTACACAGGAGCTTCACACCTGGGGCTTCTCTCACCAAAGCTTCCTTCTTTGTTTCCACGCTAGGCTTCTTTCTCATGCAGATAAACAGCTTCACTCTCACAGGGTCTCCTCTCACATCGAACTTACACAGGAGCTTCACACAGTAGCTTTACACACAGCAGCCTTCACACTGAAGCTTCACAAATGAGGCCTTAAACCTGGGGCTTCTCTCAGCTAAACTTCCTTCTTTGTTTCCACGCTGGGCTTCTTTCTCATGCAGATAAACAGCTTCGCTTTCACAGAGTCTCCTCTCACACTGAACTTACACAGGATCTTCACACACAGCAACCTTCACACTGAAACTTCACACATGAGGCCTTAAACCTGGGGCTTCTCTCATCAAAGCTTCCTTCTTTGTTTCCACGCTAGGCTTCTTTCTCATGCAGATAAACAGCTTCGCTTTCACAGAGTCTCCTCTCATGCTGAACTTACACACAGAAACCTTCAGACTGAAGCTTCACACATGAGGCCTTAAACCTGGGGCTTCTCTCATCAAAGCTTCCTTCTTTGTTTCCACGCTAGGCTTCTTTCTCATGCAGATAAACAGCTTCGCTTTCACAGAGTCTCCTCTCACATTGAACTTACACACAGCAACCTTCAGACTGAAGCTTCACAAATGAGGCCTTAAACCTGGATCTTCTCTCAGCTAAACTTCCTTCTTTGTTTCCACGCTGGGCTTCTTTCTCATGCAGATAAACTGCTTCGCTCTCACAGAGCCTCCTCTCACATCAAACTTACACAGGAACTTCACCCAGTAGCTTACACACAGCAACCTTCACACTGAGGCTTCACACACGAAGCTTCTCACACACAAGGACTCTCTCACACTGAGGCTTCCTCACACTAGGCCTTCTTCATACTGAGGCATTCTCACTCTCCTGTGGATGACATTAGCTTATATTTGTGGAGACACAAGCTTGTCTGTGTAAGTGGACACCCCAGCCACATACACACATATGTATTTTCACTTTTATTATGTGTATAGATAATATATATAAACGTTTATTGGGGCTCCATGTGAAACATTTACATAATCCTGCTCCGAGATACCTTTCTTACCCGAGGAACTGTGGAAAGTCCCACTCTCACACTCGATGCAGTCGTAGCAGCAGAGGTGGAAGCCCTTCATACGACGGATCTGCCCAGATGAACATTTGGTCAGGCATTCAGACAGGGGCGCCTAGAAAAAACGGGAACGAAATCATGCATTTGTTTCTTGTATTAAATTTCATCATTTAGGATGCATCTACGTTGTAGAACAAATGCAGTTTGGAGTTGTTGTATGTTTTCTGGGCTGTATGGTCATGTTCCAGAAGTATTCTCTCCTGATGTTTTGCCCACATCTATGGCAGGCATCCTCAGAGGTTGTGAGGAATATATGCCCATGTTCCAGGAGTATTCTCTCCTGATGTTTCGCCCACATCTATGGCAGGCATCCTCAGAGGTTGTGAGGAATATATCTCCATGTTCCAGAAGTATTCTCTCCTGATGTTTCGCCCACATCTATGACAGGCGTCCTCAGAGGTTATGAGGAATATATGCCCATGTTCCAGGAGTATTCTCTCCTGATGTTTCGCCCACATCTATGGCAGGCATACTCAGAGGTTGTGAGGAATATATGTCCATGTTCCAGAAGTATTCTCTCCTGACGTTTCACCCACATCTATGGCAGGCATCCTCAGAGGTTGTGAGGAATATATCTCCATGTTCCAGAAGTATTCTCTCCTGATGTTTCGCCCACATCTATGACAGGCGTCCTCAGAGGTTGTGAGGAATACATGTCCATGTTCCAGAAGTATTCTCTCCTGACGTTTTGCCCACATCTATGGCAGGCATCCTCAGAGGTTGTGAGGTATATGTATATGGGAAGGCTGGCTGGAATCCTATGTCGCAGTTATGAATGCATCACAGAGATAAGCGCCCGTGAGTGTTGTGTATTCGTAGTCCTTGCGTCAACGGACCTACAGACCTCACAATCTCTGAGGATGCCTCTAATAGATGTGGGTGAAACATCAGGAGAGAATGCTTCTAGAGCATGGCCACACAGCCTGGAAAACATACAACAACCCTGTGATTCTGGCCATGAAAGCCTTCGACAACACAAATTTAACTCTTACCTTTTGATCCACGGTATGGAAGTGGACCATGGATTCGTTGATGCTCAGATTTCCATGGAAGCTTCCAATGCTGACGATCTCAGTTTTCTTATGGGGCCAGGTCCACGACAGGACCTCGTAGCCCATGTTGATGCTGTGTTGCTCGTCAAAATGGAAGGACTCGTTGTGGATGCTGAAATTGAGGTCATTCAGTTTCTCCAGAAGCTGCACAAATGGAAAACACTATTTACCAGGGAATACAGGAAAAAACCCCGCTGTTCTCTACCTTTCTCATGCCATTTCATAATTCTGTTTTGCTATAGGTGCTCTTACTGCCTATTACAGGGAAAACCAGCTGATTCCTAATCCATCTAAAATGCAGATTTGTGCTTTTCATCTTAAGAACAGACAAGCATCTCGAGCTCTGAGGATGACCTGGGAAGGAATCCCACGGGAGGTTTCAGGAAAAATAGGGTGAGATAAAGCAAGAAGCGACTTGAGAACATCCTGCAAGTCACTTCTGATGTAAGAGAATTGACCGTCTACAGAGATGTTGCCCAAGGGACACCCGGATGCATTACCATCTTGTTGGGAGGATTCTCTCATGTCCCTGCAAGCTAGAGCTGGCAGACAAGAGCTCACCCCATCTCACGGATTTGAACCAGCATCCTTCAGGGCCAAAAGTAGAGCCCCTTTCTTTCATCAGATACATGGATCTGCCCTGCCTTCGGCCTCATCACATGGAAATCCATAAGCCGTTTATGAACTCTAGTTGGCTGTTGTAAATTAATGTGGATGTTTGTTTAGATTTTATGTTATTATATAATTTTGTTTGACTATGTGTAATTTAATGGACTCAAATATATGTTTTTGGAGCCCCGGTGGCGAAGTGTGTTAAAGCACTGAGTTGCTGAACTTGCAGACCGAAAGGTCGCAGGTTCAAATCCCGGGAGCGGAGTGAGCACCTGCTGTTAGCTCCAGCTTCTGCCAACCTAGCAGTTCGAAAACATGCCAATGTGAGTAGATCAATAGGTACTGCTCCGGCGGGAAGGTAACGGCGCTCCATGCAGTCATGCCAGTGGCCACATGACCTTGGAGGTGTCTACGGACAACGCCGGCTCTTTGGCTTAGAAATGGAGATGAGCACCAACCCCCAGAGTGTGAGTAGATCAATAGGTACTGCTCCGGCGGGAAGGTAACGGCGCTCCATGCAGTCATGCCAGTGGCCACATGACCTTGGAGGTGTCTACGGACAATGCCGGCTCTTTGGCTTAGAAATGGAGATGAGCACCAACCCCCAGAGTCAGACATGACTGGACTTAACGTCAGGGGAAACCTTTACCTTTTATTATATGTTTTTATTCTGTATTGTTATTTTGATCTGTATAAGCTGTTTGTTTTAGTGCACTGTTTTGGGCATTGAATTTTGCCAATTTATGTAAGCCGCCTTGAGTCCCTTGGGTGAGAAAGGTGGGGTAAAAATGCTGTAAATAAATAAATAAATTGCAGTACACCAAAATACCCGGGAGTCACTCTGGGCACACAGAAGACAGAATGACTTGGAAGGCGCTGAATAGACTGCGCTCTGGCACCACGAGGTGCAGAGCCAATCTTAGGAAATGGGGCTACAAACTGGAGTCCACAACGTGTGGAGAAGAGCAAACCACAGACCACTGACTGCAATGTGGCCTGAGCCCTGCCACATGCACAATGGAGGAATTTCTCATGGCGACACCAGAGAAACTCCAAGTGCCCAGCTTCTGGTCAAAGGACATTTAGTAACATGCCAAGTTTCAACTTTGTTTATGTTTTAAATACATGTGTAATGAAGTACAAATTTTTGGTTTACAAATGTTATGTTTAATCGGGTGTTTGTGTTTTAGAAGGGTAAGTATTGCATGGCTGGTTGCCATGGAGAAGTGGGCGGAGCCAACTGCCATTTTGCTGAAGAAGTGCAGAGTTTAAAAAAGAGAGCCAGTCTGTGCTCTGATGAGGCACAGGGAAGACTGATCCTAGGTTAAGGGGATCAGGGAGACTCAATTGGTCATTCTGAGTCAGTTTAAAATAAGTTTGGTGACTTATTTGATATAATCTGTGTCCTAGTAAGGAACAGAGAATCTGTGATAGCAGATCACAGGGGTGACTGTGGTATAAAAGTGGCTGAGGAATAGAGTTTCCTTAGGTAAAAGAAGCAATATTTTAGAGAGCTGATTCATCTTATTCTGGAATTGTAACATTAAGAATACCTCTTCGTGAGAAACAACATTGTAACCACTAAGCTTTGTGCCTGCATGTGCCTTGTTCTTGTTTTTCTAACATGGAAGCCTCTGTCATATATATTATAAACCAAGGACGCTACCATCTAGAGTGAATAAGAAGAAGAAAGGAATAAAAAGTAAAAGGTCTCCTCCCTGAGTCTTTGGTGGCTAGATCATTTCAATTGGTGGTTCCATCTTTCCAAATTGGTGGCAGTCATAATTAGCTCCATTACAAATTGGTGGAAGCTCCGCGTAATTAAGAGCCCGTTACAATTTGGTGGCAACAGTGGGATAAAAAGATCCCCCCCCCCCCTGCCTGAAAGAGCCTTAGACATAATAATAACACCTTTACAACATGATAACTGCATCCTCAATACAGGGGAAATCAACCTGCTTTGTTTAGTACACCTTGCAAATGCTGATTTTGCTTCATTGCCCACTCTGTGCCCCTCTTAACAGCCCCTGGATCACCATGAGGGCGCTTCCGCACATACCTGCCAAGGTTTGACTCTGTGTTTCTGGCATTGCCCATTCTGGCATTGCAATGCCTCATGAAGGGCCTGGGCCACTCCGTACACCGCAGTGTACACAGCGAAGGTCTGGCGATGCCCGAGGACGGCGGTGACTTGATGGTGGGAAATATTGTTGCATTGCGGGCACTGTGGTCCCAGGACGGAGCCCAGCTGGCCAGCCTGCTCCCTGGACTCTCGGCAGAAGCTCTCCTGTTGGGTCAGCTCCAAGAGATCGGAGGTGTATTCCTCAAAGGCATAGACGTTCCTCGCCTTGATGACGAAGCCGATGACCGTCCCGATGTTCTGAACACCTTTTAAGGTGAGGACCACATCGGACATCACCCAAGCTTCGGTGGCGAGCCACACTTTCTGGCCCAATCCCAATTTGAACCACATTTTGAAGAATTCCCGGACCGATCGGTCTTTGGAGAACAGGACGATGACGTTGACTTTGGTCTCGTTGATGGAGTGGATGACCTGGGACATCTTCTCTTGGACGTTGGCGTTGGACAGATCGGTTGGGATGAGTCCCTCGTAGGCAATGCAGATGCTCTTGCTGTTCATCGTGGAGGACAACAGGCTCAGGCCTTCGCGGCCGTAGTCATCGTCGCTGGCGACAACCGCAATCCAGTTCCACTTGAAAGCAATCAAGAGCTGGGAGAGAGCGTCGATCTGGATCTTGTCACTGGGCACCGTGCGGAAGAAGGACGGGTATTGCTCATTGTTCAGCTTCTCTGATGTGGCTCCGTAGCTCACCTTGGGACAAAGAAGGTCATTTATTTTTGGCAGTATACTTTTTGAACTGTCGTTTTCATATAAGAGTATAAAGGTAAAGGTAAAGGTTTCCCCTGACGTTAAGTCCAGTCATGTCTGACTCTGGGGGTTGGTGCTTGTAAAGAGGTGTGAATTTTTTAGTTGACAGATGTCATGTTTAATTGAGTTTTAAAAGTCATGTTTAACTATGTTTGAAAGGGTAAGTATTAGAGTCAACAGTGCGTGGGGGATGGTAGCCAGCTCAGCATTCTGAGGCAGGTTGCCATAGTAACAAGGGCAGAGCCAACCACCGTTTGGAGAAAAAGGAGGGAAAAAGAGTTTAGTCTGTAATCGGAGGAATTGCAGTTAAGACTGATCCTCAGTGAAGGGATCAGGGTGGCTCAAATGGTTGATTTTGAGCCAATTTAAAATAAGTTTGGTGACTTATTTTATGGTAGTCTGTGTTCTGTTGAAGCACAGGGAAGGCTGATTCTCGGAGAATCAGGGAGACTCAAATGTTTAATTTTGAGTCACGTTTAAAATAAGTTTGGTGACTTATTTTAAGGTAGTCTGTAATCGGAGGGATTACAGGGAAGACTGATCCTCAGTGATCAGGGGGGCTCAAATGTTTGATTTTGAGTCAAGTTTAAAATAAGTTTGGTGACTTATTTTAAGGTAGTCTGTTATTGTTCTTTTTAACATCTCAGTCTCTGGAATCTATATTACCATCAAAAGCAAACCAGAAAGAAGAAAAATAAAATTTAATAAAAGTCTCCTCTCTAAGTAGCCAGTGGCTACATCTTTTATAGTGGTGGCAAGAGTTGATAATCCCCTTAACATCTGGTGGCCGCATTATAAACAGTTTTACCTCTGGTGGCAGCTTTTAAATAAAACATCTTTACAATTGGTGGCAGCGGTGGGATAAAAATATTTCCCCCTTCCTGAAGGAGCCTCAGCCATTATTAAACCTCTTTACAGTGCTCATCTCCATTTCTAAGCCGAAGAGCCGGCGTTGTCCGTAGACTCCTCCAAGGTCATGTGGCCACTGGCATGACTGCATGGAGCGCCAGTGTTACCTTCCCGCCAGACCTATTGATCTACTCACATTGGCATGTTTTCGAACTGCTAGGTTGGCAGGAGATAAGAGTATAATACATGCTAAATATTCAGATAAGAAAGCTTGAATCAGGCCCAGAAAGGAATTGGCAGCCACTGCAGGGCGGAAATACGTGCCTTGGGTCCAGAACCTGTCAATAATCTGGCTGCAGAGCTCTGTACTACCATATATACTTGAGTATAAGCCGACCCAAATATAAGCCGAGGCACCTAATTTTACCACAAAAAACTGGGATAACTTATTGACTCGAGTATAAGCCAAGGGTGGGAAATGCAGCAGCTACGGGTAAATTTCTATATCTATATAGATATATCTATATGTATAAAGGATTTGCAAAGACCTGCAAACATGAGGGGAAATTCATATATAAAATTAATGTATATAGATATATACACATATAAAGGTACATAGAGATGGCAAAAGCTTGCAAGGGGTTAATGCCTATATACAGTAGAGTCTCACTTATCCAAGCTAAACGGACCCAGGTGAATCATGACAAGGAGACCCTCTTCTTTTACCTGAGGGATCAGGAAGAAGCTAAACAGCTTGGCTGTGACCATGGAGAGCTCTGAGCTGTGGGGCCCAATGACGGCCAGCACTCTGGTCCAATAGTCGGTGTAGTCGCAATGGACGCTGATGCTGCTGGTGTTCATTTCAGAGAGGAAGAGCAAGCTGGGCTGGAGGACCACCACGGGCTCCATGCAACTGTCGTAGAAGTCATAGCCCAATGTGATGCCCGGCAGCAGCGTGGTGGAGTTGTTGATCTCCTCCACAGCAAACTTCATGCCCAGCGCCCAGATGAGCCCAGCGGCATAAAGCCTGTGGACGAAGCAGTGCAAAGGAGGAGAGGTTAAGGCAACATTTGCAGGTGGCACCTGCCATGTCTTCAGTTTTTGGACGTACAATGCTCATATTTTAGAATCATAAGAGTTGTAAGAGACCTTGTGGACCATCCAGTCCAACCCCCTGCCAAGAAGCAGGAAAATCTCAGTTACTTTACTATTGTTATTGAGTAGAATCAATCCTTACAAGCAGGATACATTATCTACCATATGTACTCATGCATAAGTTGGAAGCAAAAATACCTTATATACTCAAAGATAGGCCCTTTTTTTGAGCCTCCCTCGGCTTATAATGGGGTCAAGCCGAGTAGTGGAGCCTGGACGCCATTGTTTGCAATATATGATGTATTTCTCTCTCCTCTTCCTCTCCCTTAACAGTGTGTTTTCTTTTCCAAAGCCACTCTTGCTCTTAACCAAGGGAATGTTTTGAAAAGGAAAAGGAGAGGGAGAGAAGCCATTGCAATTCAGGAAGAAGAAAATATATACAGTAGAGTCTCACTTATCCAACATAAACGGGCCAGCAGAATGTTGGATGAGCGAATATGTTGGAGAATAAGGAGGGATTAAGGAAAAGCCTATTAAACATCAAAGTAGGTTATGATCTTATAAATTAAGCACCAAAACATCAAGTTATACAACAAATTTGACATAAAAAGTAGTTCAATACGCAGTAATGCTATGTAGTAATTACTGTATTTACGAATTTAGCACCAAAATATCACGATGTATTGAAAACATTGACTATAAAATGCGCTGGATAATCCAGAACGTTGGATAAGCGAGTGATGGATAAGTGAGACTCTACTGTACTTGAAGATAAGCCAAGTTTTTTGGCCCTTTTTTTGAGCCTCTCTCGGCTTATAATGGGGTCAAGATAAGTAGTGGAGCCTGGACGCCATTGCTTGCAATATATGATATATTTCTCTCTCCTCTATCTCTCCCTTAACAGTGTGTTCTCTTATCCAAAGCCGCCCTCGCTCTTAACCAAGGGATTGCTTTGAAAAGGGAAAAGAGGGGGAGAGAAGCCCAGCAACATATGATGTATTTCTCTTCCTCTCCCTCTCCCTTAACAGTGTGTTTTCTTGTCCAAAGTCGCCCTCGCTCTTAACCAAAGGAATGTTTTGAAAAGGGAAAGGAGAGGGAGAGAAGCCCAGCAATATATGATGTATTTCTCTCTCCTCTTCCTCTCCCTTAACAGTGTGTTCTCTTATCCAAAGCCGCCCTCGCTCTTAACCAAGGGATTGCTTTGAAAAGGGAAAAGAGAAGCCCAGCAATATATGATGTATTTATCTCTCCTCTTCCTCTCCCTTAACAGTGTGTTTTCTTATCAAAATCCACCCTTGCTCTTAACCAAGGGAATGTTTTGAAAAGGGAAAGGAGAGAGAGAGAAGCCCTTGCAATTCAGGAAGAAGAAAATATATATCTCCTTTAATCTTATTGTTATAGTTGATTTCATATTATTTTTGTTGACCCTCCTTTTCCACTTACAGAGCTTGTTTACTGTTTTTCTTTGAAATGCGGTAAATATTCAAAAACATTCAACCTACTGATGCCTCAGTTAATGTAATTTTATTGGTACAGTAGAGTCTCACTTATCCAAGCTAAATGGGCTGGCAGAAGCTTGGATAAGCGAATATCTTGGATAATAAGGAGGGATTAAGGAAAAGCCTATTAAACATCAAATTAGGTTATGATTTTACAAATTAAGCACCAAAACATCATGTTATACAACAAATTTGACAGAAAAAGTAGTTCAATACACAGTAATGTTATGTTGTAATTACTGTATTTACAAATTTGGCACCAAAATATCATGATATATTGAAAACATTGACTACAAAAATGCGTAATCCAGAACATTGGATAAGCGAATGTTGGATAAGTGAGACTCTACTGTATTTCCTTTAATCTTATTGTTATAGTTGATCTCATATTATTTTTGTTGACCCTCCTTTTCCACTTACAGAGCTTGTTTACTGTTTTTCTTTGAAATAAGGTAAATATTCAAAAACATTCAACCTACCGATGCCTCAGTTAATGTAATTTTATTGATATCTATTTTTATTTTGAAATTTACCCGTAGCAGCTGGATTTCCCACCCTTGGCTTATACTCAATAGAATATTTAGCAGATAGAATTAAAAAAACAATGGTAGAATAACAGGATTTAGGACAGGAAAGGAGGAAGTGAAAGTGAATCTGTTTGTGGACAATTTTTTAATAATCACAGAAAATCCACTTGACACCTTGAAAGAACTGGAAGTACCAGTAATATTGGAAGATTATTATAAAATCTCAGCTTTACGGATAAATATGACAAAATCAGAGCTGTTGGGGTTTAACCTGGGGAAAGGAATTTTAGAAGAGACCCGGAAAAGAAAGGATATACAGATTGTAAAAAACAAAATTAAATATTTGGGAATTTATTTAACTAATAAGCCAACAAGGATCTGGGACTATAACTATAAGAAGACATGGAATAGGATTTTTTTTTCATTTCAGGAGTGACTCGGGAAACTGCAAGTCTCTTCTGGAGTAATTTGCCGTCTGCAAGGACGTTGCCCAGGGGACGTTGCCCAGATGTTTTGATGTTTTTACCATCCTTGTGGGAGGCTTCTCTCATGTCCCCGCATGGAGCTGGAGCTGATAGAGGGAGCTCATCCGCACTCTCCCCGGGTTGGATTCGAACCTGGCAGCCTTCAGGTCAGCAACCCAACCTTCAAGTCACGAGGCTTTAATCCACTACGCCACTGAGTCTCCATGGAATAGGATACAGCTACAAATGATTAATTGGAAGGATAAGAACTTAAGTATTTCAATGAGAATTAGATCAATTAAAATGTGTATACTCCCCAAATTATTGTATTTGTTTCGAACTCTACCATTGGAGATTGGAGATTGGGTCGGCTTATACTCTAGTACAGGGGTCCCAAAACCTTTTAAACAGGGGGCCGGTTCACGATCCTTCGGAACATTGGAGGGCCGGACTATAGTTGGCCACTGAGCAATAATAATAAATAACAACAACAACAACAACAACAACAGCAAAGAGTGTTGGAAGAAACCCTTTGGGCCATTGAGTCCAATCCCCTTTTGCCTTTGTGTACAGAAAGCACAAGCAAAGCACCCCTGACAGATGGCCACCCAGCCTCAATGTTTATTATTATTATTATTATTATTATTATTATTATTATTATTATTATTAATAATAATAATAATAAAGAGTGTTGGAAGAGACCCCTTGGGCCATTAAGTCCAAACTCCTTTTGCCTTTGTGCACCAAAAGCACAAGCGAAGCACCCCTGACAGATGGCCACCCAGCCTCAATGTTTATTATTATTATTATTATTATTAATAATAATAATAATAATAATAATAGACACTTGGGAAGTGTTCGACTTGTGATTTTGTGATATGAAATCTAGCATATCTATCTTGTTTGCTGTGTCATACTAAAATAATAATAATAATAATAATAATAATAATAATAATAATAATAATAATAAGGGTTGGAAGAGACCCTTTGGGCCATTGAGTCCAATCCCCTTCTGCCTTTGTGCACCAAAAGCACTACCAAAGCACCCCTGACAGATGGCCACCCAGCCTCAATGTTAATAATAATAATAATAATGTGATTTTGTGATACGAAATCCAGCATATCTTTCTTGTTTGCTATGTCATACAATATAATAATAATAATAATAATAATAATAATAATAATAATAATAATAATAATAATAATAAGGGTTGTAAGAGAAGAAGAGACCCCTTGGGTCATTTAGTCCAACCCCCTTCTGCCCTTGTGCCGTGGGGGCCGGATAAATAGTTTCGATGGGCCGCATCCGGCCCGCGGGCCGTAGTTTGGGGACCCCTGCTTTAGGTGCTCTTAATGCCTATTACAGGGAAAGCCAGCTGATTCCTAATCCATTTAAAACACAGACGCAGGGTTTCATCTATGCGGACGATTGTGCCATCACCGCTCAAGCAGAGAGCTTTGAAATGGTTGAACAGAAGCTCCCTGAAGCTTTAGGTGTTCTTACTGCCTATTACAGGGAAAACCAGCTGATTCCTAATCCATTTAAAACACAGACGCAGAGTTTCATCTATGCTGACGATCGTGCCATCACCGCTCAAGCAGGGAGCTTTGAAATGGTTGAACAGAAGCTCTAGTATATACGGTATGGATTTTGAGATGACCCTTAGAGAAGTCAAGGGTAGAACCTGGGAGCTCAGCAGAAGGTTCCTTGGATGAATTTGGTTCTGACGGCCATAGTATTGGGAAGGAACAACAACCAGAAGATCCTGACTTTTGACTAAGCAGATCTGCTTCCTGAGAGCTCTGCATCTTGTATTACTCCTTACCGGTCACAGCTGTAAATATCAGGCAGGGTCCGATCCGACATGTTGGTGGTGAGGACTGTGAAAGGGAACAAGCCACCCAGGATGTAATCCCCGGGTTTCCTAAACTGGGAAGACATGCAGCGAAAGTCCTGGGCCGAGGCTCCGTCCCAACCGATGCCGAGCAAAAAGAGCAGGAACATTTCCCGAGACTTTCCACAAATTCGGTAATTCCAAAAAGAAGGGATGAAGGGATGACTATGGGAAGCACTTAGGATGCTAAATATTTTGATGAACGATGGGAGAGAAAACGTCCGAGGGGAATTTGTTTAGCAAAGTATATATGGCGTGTATGCGTGACCCTGCATATCGGGGCGGGAAGGAACTGGCATGGCCTCCCGTCCTAACCAAATGGTCTCCAAGGCTCGCTGCAATGGACTCCTTTGCAAATCACTGGCCCAGATCTCGGTTTCCTCCCTTCCTTATTCAAAACGATGTCAAGCATGAAACGTGTGCAAATGTCCTACATCCAAACAAATCCGAAGACCCCCGGATTCGATTGGGTAGAACTACCTGGACAACTTCGAGAATCAGGGATTCAGGCCAATCTTTATATTTCTGAATGTGAGGATTGATTAGCAACCTCTTTTCAATGTGTTGTCGAAGGCTTGGTTTGCTGTGTATTTTCCTGGCCATATGACCATGTTCAAGAAGCATTCTCTCCTGACGTTTCACCCACATCTATGGCAGGCATTCTTAGAGGTTGTGAGGTTTGTTGGAAACTAGACAAGTGGGGTTTATGTATCTGTGGAATAATGTCCAGGGTGGAGAAAGAACTCTTGTCTGCTTGAGGCAAGTGTTGTTGGAAATGAGAAGAGCTATAGACATGTAATTGTGCTGACCATGTTCAGACTCAGGACTCCATTTTGTATTCACTCTGTTTAACTCCTTGGTGGAGGTGGTTGTGTCTGTTTTACACCTCAGTGGAGGTGGATGTATGTTTGCATCAGACCTCAGAGGAGGTGGATGCATGCTGCTGTTAGGACTTTGGTAGAGAAGTATGATATAGGGACTTCAGTGAGTACAAGTATACCTAAAGACTGTGGACTATTGAATATAGCTCATCTGTTGGAAATAGCAACCTCCCGAGCCTCTCACTATTTATTTGTTAATGTATATATTTGCTAACCTGTATTCTATGTGGATATTGATTTGCCAGTTTGACTATCTCTTTGGTGTGAGAAAGGCTATAGAGATGTAATTGTGCTGAGCATATTCAGACTCAGGACTCCATTTTGTATTGTGCATTAAACAGTGGAGGTGGATGCATGTATGTTGTTTGGACTTCAATACAGAAGTACCTCTTTGGTGTGGGAAGGATTACAGACATACGATTGCACTGAGCATGTTCAGACTCAGCACTCCATTTTGTATTCAGTGTGATTATTGACCATTATGCTAGCAGTTCGCTTTAGACCTCAGTGGAGGTGGATGCATGCTGCTGTTTGGACTTCAATATAGAAGTACGTTTATGGACTTCAGTGAGTACAAGTATACTTAAAGACTATGGACTTAATCAAGAATGATACCTTGTGGACTCAATACAGAGAAGCTACATCCTATCTGTAACTGAACTTTAATAAGTAATATACCTGTATGGTGAATCAATACAAGATGTTTGTGAGTAAACAAGATGTTATTTTTCAAAGAAGACTTTTTTTATTTCTGAGTGCATATTTTAAACTAAAAGGTTTTTTTTTTTAAAGGGATTGCATGTTTTGGGCAACTGCAATTTCAACTTTAAAGAAACAACCATCCTCTGCTAACCAAATATAGTTTCGTAGTGGCATGTCTTTGTCTTCGGAAGTTCAAAGACATGGTTCTTTAGTTTAACAGCTGTGTTGCCTGTGTGCCATTACATGAATACTTGTGAATATCACTTGCTTAAAGACTTGACTTCTAACAAGATCATGCTTTTCTTGACTAGTGGTTTTCAAAAGGTGGTCTCTACGTATTCATGGAGATTCACATTTGCCAAACGGATATGACACCATTTTTTCTTTTCAACAAGGCTATAAGTGTGAATGAGGGCCAGCTAACACCTCCCAACAATGGATTCCCCCAGGCAGGAAGCAGCCAGGCTTTGAAGCTGCAAGGCTATTCAGTGCCAATCAAGGTGGCCAATTGCAACATTCACACTTGCATCCAACAGACAAGAATTCTTTCTCCCACAGATATATCAACCCCACTTGCCTCGTTTCCAACAGATCTCACAACCTCTGAGGATGCCTGCCATAGATGTGGGTGAAATGTCAGGAGAGAATGCTTCTGGAACATGGCCAGACAGCCCGGAAAACACACAGCAACCCACCGAGGTAGAAATACCTTGGCTACAATTTATAGAATCAGGGATTCAGACCAATCTTTATGTTTCTGAATGCGAGGATTTATGAGCAACCTCTTCTCAATCGGCAAGAATTCTACTTAATTCAAGTTCCCTGAAATACAAGATCCTGGTACGAATGTGCGTGACTGAAAACATTTATTTCAATCCAAACATTGTGGGAGAGAAAATGTACACAAATCACAGTGCATGCGTCCAACCCATAATATAATTGTGCAAATGCTTTTTTTGGCAGCCTGCTTCGGCACCACCCGCCACCTCCCTCCCATCGGCGATTGAAGATGAATTGTGAAAGACAACACACAAAAATGCAACAGATTGTTTTGATTTGTGTCCCAAAACTGGTGGATTATGACAAAAGTGACACTCCACAAAAGCAAGACACACGATTGTCATGATTCTAAAAATCTTGTGCAATGGAAAGAATATTTTCAAAGACTTGGACAGTTAGTCAATATTTCCTTCTCAAATGTTCATTCGTCTTTCTTTGCAATTCCAGTGATTAATTAGTTAACAGCTGCCCTGAGTTTGGATTGCAACTCCCAGAATCCCCCTGCCAACATGACTAACAACACAAGAGACATTCAGAAACGATTGTTCGAGCATCCAGCACTCCAAGGATGATAAGGACATTGTGCCCCATGCTATCGATGTGGATTATGCTGCTAATTTGGGGTCACAGAGTCATGACAACATACAACGTTCCATGATGTGACTCTGCCTTTCCCTTTAAGGCAGTGATTCCCAAAGTGATGGCACCTATTAGGACACGGGGGCGGGGCCAGGAGAGGGGCGGGGCCTCTTCCCAAGTGCCGGAGATAGGGCTGGGAATCTACCTCTCCTGAGGTCCTTGTTGGGACACGGAGGGCGGAGCTAGGGAAGGGGGCGGGGCCTCCTTCTAAGAGCCTGAGACAGGGCTGAGCCTCTATACCTCTCCTGAGAGGCCTTTTGGGACTAAAGGGCGGGGCTACGGAAGGGGGCGGGGCTCCTTCTAAGAGCCTGAGACAGGGCTGAGCCTCTATACTTCTCCTGAGAGGACTTTTGGGACTAAAGGGCGGGGCTAGGGAAGGGGGCGGGGCTCCTTCTAAGAGCCTGAGACAGGGCTGAGCCTCTATACCTCTCCTGAGAGGCCTTTTGAGACTAAAGGGCGGGGCTAGGGAAGGGGGCGGGGCTCCTTCTAAGAGCCTGAGACAGGGCTGAGCCTCTATACCTCTCCTGAGAGGCCTTTTGGGACTAAAGGGCGGGGCTACGGAAGGGGGCGGGGCTCCTTCTAAGAGCCTGAGACAGGGCTGAGCCTCTATACTTCTCCTGAGAGGACTTTTGGGACTAAAGGGCGGGGCTAGGGAAGGGGGCGGGGCTCCTTCTAAGAGCCTGAGACAGGGCTGAGCCTCTATACCTCTCCTGAGAGGCCTTTTGAGACTAAAGGGCGGGGCTAGGGAAGGGGGTTAATAGGCTTTTCCTTAATCCCTCCTTAATATCCAAGATATTCGCTTATTCAAGGTTCTGCTGGCCCATTTAGCTTGGATAAGTGAGGCTCTACTGTATTATTATTATTATTATTATTATTATTATATTGTATATATTGTATGTACTTATAATATTGATAATAATATTATAATGTATTACAATATTATACTAATTAATCTATATATATATAAAAGAGTAATGGCATCACAGCAGTGGACAAAACAATAAAAGTAAACACCCCACAACCTCAAAAATTGACAGCACAACCCCTCATCCATGCCTCTAGGTTGATACAACAAAAAGAAAAGAAAAATAAAGTCCTAATTAGAGGGAGAGGAATAATTGTTTTTATCCAATTGCTGCCAGTTAGAAGGCTAAGCTCTGTTCACTTGATCTCCTAGCAACCCATTCAGCCCAGGGGACCCTTTACCTTAACTACCACCAATTCCTCAATACAGTAGTCTCATTTATCCAACATTCTGGATTATCCAACGCATTTTTGTAGTCAATGTTTTCAATATATCGTGATATTTTAGTGCTAAATTCGTAAATACAATAATTACTACATAGCATTACTGTGTATTGAACTACTTTTTCTATCAAATTTGTTGTATAACATGATGTTTGGTGCTTAATTTGTAAAATCATAACCTAATTTGATGTTTAATAGGCTTTTCCTTAATCTCTCCTTATTATCCAACATATTCGCTTATCCAACGTTCTGCCGGCCCGTTTATGTTGGATAAGTGAGACTCTACTGTACTTTATTTCCCATACCACCATACTTCGCCACAGCAACGCGTGGCCGGGGACAGCTAGCAATATAATATAATATTAATTATATATTAAATGTAATATTACTAATAATATTACCATAAAATTATATAGTACAATATAGTAATTTAATTGCTTATATTGTGCTATGCTAATAATATATTGTATGTACATTTGATTTGTAAGCCGCTCTGAGTCCCCTTCGGGGTGAGGAGAGTGGCATATAAATGTAGTAAATAAATAAATAATAATAAATATTGTTATTAATGGTCGCATTGCAAAACAAAAACCTATCAGTCTTGTAGAGCAGAATTTCCTCTTTCAGATGATACAATTCACAAGCATATTCAGGTAGACTCTTTTTGGAATTTGGTAGATTTTAGACCCCTTGGCATGGAATGACCCATATATCAAAGTTCTGATTACAGTAGAATCTCACTTATCCAACAATCGCTTATCCAACGTCCTGGATTATCCAACGCATTTTTGTAATCAATGTTTTCAATATATCGTGATATTTTGGTGCTAAATTCATAAATACAGTAATTACTACATAGCATTACTGCGTATTGAACTACTTTTTCTGTCCAATTTGTTGTATAACATGATGTTTTGGTGCTTAATTTGTAAAATCATAAGCTAATTTGATGTTTAATAGGCTTTTCCTTAATCTCTCCTTAATATCCATGATATTCGCTTATCCAAGCTTCTGCTGGCCTGTTTAGCTTGGGTAAGTGAGACTCTACTGTATTAATTATTAATTATTATTATTATTATTATTATTATTAATGGTCGCATTGCAAAACAAAAACGTATCAGTCTTGTAGAGCAGAATTTCCTTTTTCAGATGATACCATTCACAAGCATATTAAGGTAGACTCTTTTTGGAATTTGGTAGATTTAAGACCCCTTGGCATGGAATTACACATATATCAAAGTTCTGATTATTTATGGGGTGGGAAATCTTTAGATATTCAGCAAAAGCCCGCTACGCATGGATTATCCAAATGATCTGGATATTGAAACAGATACAGAGATTGTATGTGAGACCTTTTCAGCAACTGTATCCAACTTCCAAATGTTTGGAAATACTACAACTCCCAGGCCTCCCGACCAAATGTTTGCTTGGGGAGGTGGTTCAAGGCAAGGTTTCCAAACAGCCAGGTTGGGAGAGAACTGTCCTAAAGCCAACTTTAAGTGCAAGGTTTGGTTTTATAAGAAAATGCCCTCTGAGGAGAACAGTCTTCTCCAATCTGGTGCCTTCGGGATGTTTTGGACTCTGACCGCAGGGGCCGATGGGAGGTGAAGTCGAAAGCATAAGACGGGAAAAGGCTGGTTTTACAGCAAGAGGATCTCTGATTTCGACGGAGATGTGGAATGATTGTTGCCGGTGCTTCACGGGAGGTCGAGGAGGTTGTGTTGGGAATAGAGCGCCTGCGTGACGTCGTAGACCTCGCAGATGCTGGGCAAGGCCTCTCCCAGCATCTCCACCGCCTCCTCGTGGGTGCCCACCTTCATGTTCTCAAGGAAGGCGTCCCGGGTGGGCAGGGTGTAGAAGGCCACGGTGGTGGCCTTGCGGATGATCCACGGGTGGTAATTCGCCAAGGAGGCGTTGTAGGCGTCCGTGCACAGCACCGAGGTCCGGGAGTCCGTGTCGCTGGTCCGCAAGCCTTCCAAGAAGAGCTGCAGCCAGCGGAGCGCCCGGTGCAGGCGCAGGATGGTCCGGCAGCCGGACGCAGGGTGGTCCCCGGGCTTCTTCAAGTCCACCAGGTCGTTGGAGAGCTCATAACTCACCATGGACTGGAGGCTGACGTAGCTGTCCTTCCGCTCGCTGCTCCGGAATTCCTCCATGATTTGGATTTTGGTCACAACGTCTTTGGAGATGAAGGAGAAGATCGAGCCCATGGTGTTCAGAAACCTACGGTGGGAGAACATACACTGAGAATTAGAGTTGGAAGAGACCACAAGGGTCATACAGTCGAAGGAAAACATTAGAAAAGCTGGAATGTGTCCAGAGGAGGGCGACTAAAATAATCAAGGGTTTGGAGAATAAGCCCTATGAGGAGCGGCTTAAAGAGCTGGGCATGTTTAGCCTTCAGAAGAGAAGGCTGAGAGGAGACATGATGATGGCCATGGATCAATATATGAGGGGAAGTACAGTAGAGTCTCACTTATCCAACATAAACGGGCTGGTAGAACGTTGGATAAGTGAATATGTTGGATAATAAGGAGAGATTAGGGGAAATCCTATTACAATTCAAATTAGGTTACGATTTTACAAATTATGCACCAAAACATCATGTTATACAACAAATTTGACAGAAAAAGTAGTTCAATACGCAGTAATGTTATGTTGTAATTACTGTATTTATGAATTTAGCACCAAAATATCACGATATATTGAAAACATTGACTACAAAAATGGCTTGGATTATCCAGAAGCTTGGATAAGCAAGGCTTGGATAAGTGAGACTCTACTGTAATAGGGAGGATGACTTTTGCCCTAGAGACTAGGACACAAACTAAAGCAAAGGTGGTTCCACCGGAACATGAGGAAGAACTTAATAACTGTGAGAGAGAGCTGTTCAGTAATGGAACTCTCTGCCGCGGAGTGTGGTGAAGGCTCCTTCTTTGGAGGCTTTGAAACAGAGCCTGGATGGCCATCTGTCGGGGGTGCTTTGCATGCGATTTTCCTGCTTCTTGGCAGAATGAGGTTGGACTGGATGGCCACAAGGTCTCTTCTAACTCTAGGATGCTAGGAATCTAATTTACAGTAGAGTCTCACTTATCCAATACTCGCTTATCCAACATTCTGGATTATCCAACGCATTTTTGTAGTCAATGTTTTCAGTACATCGTGGTATTTTGGTGCTAAATTTGTAAATACAGTAATTACTACATAGCATTGCTGCATATTGAACTACTTTTTCTGTCAAATTTATTGTTAAACATGATGTTTTGGTGCTTAATTTGTAAAATCATAACCTAATTTGATGTGTAATAGGCTTTTTCTTAATCCCTCCTTATTATCCGACATATTCACTTATCCAATGTTCTGCCGGCCCGTTTAGCATGGATAAGTGAGACTCTACTGTATATTTATATAGTTGATGCAATGAATTAAGAATGAAATATAAGAGTATTGAAGGTATTGATGTATGGATGTATTTTAAGAAAACTACAGTACATTGAGAATTAGAGTTGGAAGAGACCACAAGGGTCATACAGTCAAAGGAAAACATTAGAACAAGCTGGAATGTGTCCAGAGGAGGGCAACTAAAATAATCAAGGGTTTGGAGAACAAGACCTATGAGGAGTGGCTTAAAGAGCTGGGCATGTTTAGCCTTCAGAAGAGAAGGCGGAGAGGAGACATGATGATGGCCATGGATCAATATATGAGGGGAAGTACAGTAGAGTCTCACTTATCCAACATAAACGGGCTGGTAGAACGTTGGATAAGTGAATATGTTGGATAATAAGGAGGGATTAAGGAAAAGCCTATTACAATTGAAATTAGGTTACGATTTTACAAATTAAGCACCAAAACATCATGTTACACAACAAATTTGACAGAAAAAGTAGTTCAGTACGCAGTAATGCTATGTAGTAATTACTGTATTTACAAATTTAGCACCAAAATATCATGATATATTGAAAACATTGATGACAAAAATGTCTTGGATTATCCAGAGGCTTGGATAAGCGAGGCTTGGATAAGTGAGACTCTACTGTATTTTGAAGCTAGCAAGAAAGGGGCGGAGCTAGCGGGATGAAAAAGGAAGGAATGTTTTAAAGAGTTCAGTCTGTGGTCGGAAGAATCACAGGGAAAGACTGGTTCTGAGGTGGTTAGAACCAGGGAAGTTCAAATGTCAGTCTGTGATCTGAGAGTCACAGGGAATAGACTGGTAGTAATAATAATAATAATAATAATAATAATAATAATAATAAAACTTTATTTATATACCGCCCTATCTCTAGGATGGGACTCAGGGCGGTTTCCAATCATAAAACAACACAACATTACATAACAACATAACACATTATTAAGCAAGTAAAATAATACAATTATAGCAATAAATAACACTTACATGACCTGATTAAGGGGACGGGAACCATAAACCCAATATATATTAAAATGTATAATCTTAGGCTAGAGAAATCTTGTGCAATATATTCAGGCCCAGAAATTTATTGTTAAACATGATGTTTTAGCGGTATTCCAATGTAATTACTCAAAAATCTGCCGACACCACCAGGTCTTCAATTCCTTACGGAAATTGGATAATGTAGGGGATTGCCTGATCTCTTGTGGCAGTGCATTCCAGAGCCGGGGGGACCACTGCCGAGAAGGCCCGTTCCCTCGTCCCTACCAGCTGCACTTGAGACGGTGGTGGGAGCGCGAGAAGAGCCTCCCTGGATGATCTCAAGGTCCACACTGGCTCATAGGAGGAGATGCGATCACAGAGATAGGTAGGGCCCGAGCCGTATAGGGCTTTATAGGTCAAAATCTGCACCTTGTATTGGGCCCGGCAGTTTATCGGCAGCCAGGTTCCAGGTTTAGTTCAAATCTCAGTCTGTGCTCTGATAAGGCACAGGGAAGATTGATTCCAGGTTGATGGGATCAAGGAGACTCCATTGTTCATTTTGAGTCGGTTTTAAATAAGTTTGGTGACTTATTTAATGTAGTCTGTGTCCTGGAAAGGCACAGAGAATCTGTGATAGTATATCACAGGGGTGACTGTGGTTTGAAGTCACTGTGAGAGCTGTTCAGCAGTGGAACTCTCTGCCGCAGAGTGTGGTGTACCTTGAATCTCAGCTCCTTGTTTCCATCACAAGATGAGCTTTGGAACAGATTGATTCCCATGTGTTTTGGACTGCGGTTCAAGCAGAAATACCACCTCTATAGAGAACAGAAAATCTAATTCCGACCACCAACCGTGCCTCTTAGTCTTACCTCACAAGGCCTTTCCAGCCTTCTAGGTACGGATCCAGAAGGACCTCTTGATTGTCTGTAAGGCATTTCTTAAAAGTGACCAGCACTTCCTTCAGGCCGTGCCCATCATCCCCAGTAGCCATGGCGGGGCTCTGAAAGAAGACGGGTCGTTCGTAAATTGTAAACAAGCAGATAAACAACGGAAATGGCTTGTCGAAGGCTTTCATGGCCGGGATCGCAGGGTTGTTGTCTGGCCATGTTCCAGAAGCATTCTCTCCTGACATTTTGCCCACATCTATGGCAGGCATCCTCAGAGGTTGTGAAGTCCTTAGGTCCGTTGACGCAGGGACTAAGAATACACAACACTCATGGGCGCTTAACTCTGTGATGCATTCATAACTGCGACATAGGATTCCAGCCAGCCTTCCCATGTACATATACCTCACAACCTCATAGATGTGGGCGAAACGTCAGGAGAGAATATTTCTGGAACATGACCATACAGCCCGGAAAACATACAACAACCCAATGGAAATGGCTTTGCACAATGTCTAGTTCACATCCTCCAATGCTTTCCATTGGGTCTGCTTTCCCATTTTCCCTGCTGCTTTTCAAGTGTCCTACTTTCTCCTTTCTCCTCTTGCTCTATCCTTGGCTTAAGCTGCCACAAACTGGGTTTAAAGGGCAGTTCTTGCATAAATAATAAGTAAATGGTGCAAACTAATACTCATGTGGTTAATAATTCATAATGTTAATCAATATTTTATCTAATTGCAAGGATGTTTGGTCTCTGCCCCCTCCCATATTATGCTCAGTCAGTTGAACTTGAAAACATTGCATTTTAAACTATTATTATAATATTTACATTTACCCTGCTTTATCTCTCCCGAAGGAGATTGATTTCTCTTCCCAATGTGGCAAAAGAAATTACAGAATTCAAATGCCCATCCATAGAACTCTACTACATGGATATAAATAAATGATCACAATATTAATAATACCCCGGCTATTATGACATGGATGTAAACAAATAATCATAATATTAATAATACCTCAATCATGTGGATATAAAAATAACCATATTTTCCAAATTGAAACAGCCCTGGTCTCCTTAGTGCAGTGTATAAAACAGTAATAATAATACTTAAAGTACTATTATATGGATATAAATAATGTCAATATTAATAGGACATGTATAGAATAGTAATAATAATACTTCACCTACCATTATATGGATATAAATAATGACAGTATTAATAGGACATGTATATAATAGTAATAATAATACTTCACCTACCATTATATGGATATAAATAATGACAGTATTAATAGGACATGTATATCAGAGTAATAATAATACTTCACCTACCATTATATGGATATAAATAATGACAGTATTAATAGGACATGTATATAATAGTAATAATAATATTTCACCTACCATTATATGGATATAAATAATGACAGTATTAATAGGACATGTATATAATAGTAATAATAATACTTACACTATTATTATATGGATATAAATAATAACAATTTTAATAATAACTATTACATAGACAGAAGAAATAATAACAGTATTAATAAGACATGCACATAATAGCAATAATAATAGACTACTATTATATGGATATAAATAATGTCAATATTAATAGGACATGTATATAATAGTAATAATAATAACACTTAAATGACTATTATATGGATATAAATAATGACAATTTTAATAATAACTATTGCATGGACAGAAGAAATAATGACAGTATTAATAAGACATGTATATACAGTAATAATAATAATACTCAGACTACTATTACATGGATATAAATAATGACAATATCAATATGACATGTATATAATAGTAATAATAATACTCAGACTACTATTATATGGATATAAATAATGTCAATATTAATAGGACATGTATATAATAGTAATAATAATACTTAAACTACTATTATATGGATATAAATACTGTCAATATTAATAGGACATATATATATATAATAGTAAAAAGAATAGACTATTTTATGGATATAAATAATGTCAATATTAATAGGACATATATATATAATAGTAATAATACTTAGACTACTATTTTATGGATATAAATAATGACAATAGTATTATGAACACACATAATAATAATAATACCTTTATTACCTATAATAATAATAATACCATTATTATTACATGGATATATGTTCACAATATCAGCAACACCTCTATTATTATATCAATAATACATTTGACTATTATTACATGGATATAAAATATTCACAGTATTACTAATACCTCCACTAGTATATCATATGGATATATATATATATATATATATATATATATATATATATATATATATATATATATATAATATGAGCACAATATTAATATATTTATGTAGAAATAATCACAATATTGAGAATACCTGGACTATTATGATATGGATCTAAGTAAATAAAATCACAATAGCTATGATACGTCTTCTATACAGGGATAGAAATAAATATAATTATATTATTAATTATATTAAGATTTCATATGGATTTACCAAGGGAAGCAATGTCTTCCTCCTTCCTGACCCAACAAGAAAGTCCAGTGAAGTGTAAACCAATGGAAGCCTCAGTCCCGCCCACTTTTCCCTTCTCGACGAATCATTGACGTCTTTCGAAGCCGCGACGGCCAATAGGAGCTCGAAAGCGGCTTCTGGCTTCTGAGGGCATTTTCCTCCTGTGATAGACTGCGCATGCGCGAAGGTTCTTTAGTTCACGCAGGTCCCCGAAACGGAAGGTGGTCAGTAGTGCGCATGCGCGCCCTGGAGGGGAAAGCCAAGATGGCGTCGCAAAGCAGGTGAGGGGACCGGTTGTTATGGAAACGCGGCCTAGGTTGGTTGTTTGTGAACTTCTTTCATTGTTGTGGCGTCTTTTTCCCTCAGTGAGACCCAGACGGAACCAAATTTAAGTTAACTGGAACTCTCAAGCAACTGGAACAGAAATGGAAGACATAATGTATAGCTATTTATCTGTCTGAAAGTGAATGTATGCATGTTGGTTTGATTTCCAAAGGCTTCATGAGGGAAAGGTATGAGGGAAGGAAAAGAAGAGAAAAGACAAGAAAGAAAAGGAAGGATGAAAATAATAATAATTTTGTTGTCAAACGCTTTCATGTCCTGGGTTGCAGTGAGTTTTCCGGGCTCTGTGGCCATGTTCCAGAAGCATTCTCTCCTGACGTTTCGCCCACAGCTATGGCAGGCATCGTCACAACCTCTAACTACAGTAGAGTCTCACTTATCCAACATAAACGGGCCGGCAGAACGTTGGATAAGCGAATATGTTGGATAATAAGGAGAGATTAAGGAGAAGCCTATTAAAAACCAAATTAGATTATGATTTTACAAATTAAGCACCAAAACATCATGTTATACAATAAATTTGACAGAAAAAGTAGTTCAATATACAGTAATGCTACATAGTAATTACTGTATTTACGAATTTAGCACCAAAATATCACGATGTATTGTAAACATTGACTACAAAAATGCATTGGATAATCCAGAACGTTGGATAAGTGAATGTTGGATAAGTGAGACTACTGTATGTTGGTTTGATCCCCAAAGGTTCCTATAGAGCTTCATGAGGGAAGGAAAAGAAGAGAAAAGACAAGAAAGAAAAGGAAAGATGAAAATAATAATAATTTTGTTGTCGAACGCTTTCATGTCCTGGGTTGCAGTGAGTTTTCCGGGCTCTATGGCCATGTTCCAGAAGCATTCTCTCCTGACGTTTCGCCCACAGCTATGGCAGGCATCGTCACAACCTCTAACTACATGCATGCAACTCTGTTTGTTGAAATATGTATAATTATTTTATTGTCTTTTTGTGTTATCGGGTGCCGTTGGCATATCTACAGTAGAGTCTCACTTATCCAACACTCGTTTATCCAACGTTCTGGATTATCCAGCGCATTTTTATAGTCAATGTTTTCAATATATCGTGATATTTTGGTGCTAAATTCATTAATACAGTCATTATTACATAGCATTACTGCATATTGAACTACTTTTTCTGTCAAATTTTTGTATAACATGTTTTGGTGCTTCATTTGTAAAATCATAACCTAATTTGATATTTCATAGGCTTTTCCTTAATGCCTCCTTATTATCCAACATATTTGCTTATCCAACATTCTTCCGGCCCGTTTATGTTGGATAAGTGAGACTCTACTGTACATGCACGCAACTCTGTCTGTTGAAATATGTATAATATGTATAATTATTTTATTGTCTTTTTGTGTTATCGGGTGCCTTTGGCATATCTATTATGTTGTCTGTTATTGCTTATTAAGGAATGTATTGAGTCTCACAACACTTGTGAAGAATCCTGAAGGGATTTTCCCCAAAACAAAGATTTACAAGACTGGGGTTCTTTGTATTATTTATTATTTATTACAATATTTATATCCCGCCCTTCTCACCCAACAGGGGACTCAGGGCGGCTTACAAAAAACACATATATAAAAATTATACAGTGCAATATAAATCAGTTAAAAATTATTATTAACTTCAGTATTCATAAAACACATTATAAAATACAGATAGGCGTGTTTGTAGAGACTTTCCCAAGGACCCCTCAAGTATCTTATTCATTCCTACAGAGACTTTTCTTAAACACTTCCATTAATAATAATAATTATTATAATAATAACTTTATTTTTATACCCGCTCCCATCTCCCCAGAGGGGACTTGGGGGGGCTCACATGGGGACAAGCCCAGGTTCAACATACAAAAAAATACTGCATAATTAAACCAATGTAAAATAGGTAAAATAGTATAAACATACAAACCAGCATAAAACATCAACATCAAAATATTAGGACATTAGAGTCTGAACATACAGTAGAGTCTCACTTATCCAAGCCTCTCTTATCCAAGCCTCTGGATTGTCCAAGCCATTTTTGTAGTCAAATGTTTTCAATATATCGTGATATTTTGGTGCTAAATTTGTAGATACAGTAATTACAACATAACATTACTGTGTATTGAACTACAGTAGAGTCTCACTTATCCAAGCCTCGCTTATCCAAGCCATTTTTGTAGTCAAATGTTTTCAATATATCGTGATATTTTGGTGCTAAATTTGTAAATACAGTAATTACATCATAACATTACTGCGTATTGAACTACTTTTTCTGTCAAATTTGTTGTATAACAATGTTTTGGTGCTTAATTTGTAAAATCATAACCTAATTTGATGTTTAATAGGCTTTTCCTTAATCCCTCCTCATTATCCAAGATATTCACTTATCCAAGCTTCTGCTGGCCCGTTTATCTTGGATAAAGGAGACTCTACTGTAATATACAAACTGTAAGATAAAATTCAGCAGACTCTACAAGTTTACCATCGTTTACCAACTATAAGACAATACAGAAGAGTGAAGATATAAGTCTGACAGTTTGAACTACTTCCACCAGGAATATATAAAATTACTAACAGGACTTAAATACTGTATATATGAGTGGAGACAAAAACTCTGACTATATGTATAATCTATTTTAAAAAAACTGCACTATTGGATATTGTACCATTATATATCCTTGTTCAGCTTTTTATTTCTAGATTAAATTGTCTTATATACTGTATAACACTATTGTGTATAATAAAAGCCTTGTGACTGGAAGGTTGGGTTGCTGATCTGAAGGCTGCCAGGTTCGAATCCCACCCGGGGAGAGCGCGGATGAGCTCCCTCTGTCAGCTCCAGCTCCATGCGGGGCCATGAGAGAAGCCTCCCACAAGGATGATAAAACATCAAAACATCCGTGCGTCCCCTGGGCAATGTCCTTGCAGACGGCCAAGTCTCTCCGGTTGCTCCTGACACGAAAAAAAACAAACTATTGTGTATAACAGTTGACTACTTGTTGTTTTGCTTTTTGGTATTGTCACAACATCTGCCAGGCACTGGTCCTTGGAATTCAGTGGAAAAGAGTAGTAGAGTTGAGTGTCATCTGCGTAGAGATGGCACCGAACTTAAAAACTTGGCATGACCTCGCCCAACAGTTTCACAAGGAAGGAAGAGGAAGGTCTATGAGGGATTGAGTTGTGGCAGTTCAAGTGATGCCAAACTACATTAATTCTACAGTGTATTTCACTCTTCTCCTTTTCTGTCTCACCACAGGACATCTTGAATAGTCTTCCACATCAGACTCTTCAATTGGGTTATCTCTAGAACAGTTTTGTGAGATCCTTGCAGCTAGACATTGGAGGTTTCCTCGCGCTTTAAACATGCCTGAAATAAAAGTCACCCCTTTAGGTGAGGAATGTGAATCTTGGCACTTCTTTGCTGTTTCGTACAATGAAAATGTTGTCTGTTTGTTTCATAGCAGGCCAGTACAAAAAGTATAAATAAGTACTAAAGTAATATACACACAGTAAAGTCTTACTTATCCAAGACTCGCTTATCCAAGGTTCTGGATAGCCAGTGCGTTTTTATAGTCAATGTTTTCAATACATTGTGATATTTTGGTGCTAAATTTGTAAATACAGTAATTACGACATAACATTACTGCGTATTGAACTACTTTTTCTGTCAAATTTGTTGTATAACATGATGTTTTGGTGCTTAATTTGAAAAATCATAAGCTAATTTGATGTTTAATAGGCTTTTTCTTAATCCCTCCTTATTATCCAAGATATTCGCTTATTCAACGTTCTGCCAGCCTGTTTACGTTGGATAAGCGAGACTCTACTGTATATATAAACTTTATTTGTATTCCGCCCTATCTCCCCGAGGGGACTGGTCTGCTTTCTCCAAGTGAAGAGGGATGGAGTCCTCCCTCAGCACATTCACACATATATGAATTCGTTGCTTGCCAGGGGCAACTAAGTATATTGCTAATCTCAAGGAGGCTTCTGATGTGTGTATCGCCTGTGATTTATTATTTATTTATTTACTACATTTATATCCCGCTCTTCTCACCCCGGAGGGGACTCAGAGCGGCTTACAAATCAAATGTACATACAATATATTATTAGCATAGCACAATATAAGCATTAAATTACTATATTGTACTATATGGTAATATTATTAATAATATTACATTTAATATATAATATATAATTAATATTATATAATTATTAGTATAATATTGTATTACATTATAATATTATTATCTATTGTAAGTATATACAATATATTATATATTATATATTATGATTCTGCATAGTTACTAAGACTTCAGATAATCCTCTTGGGGACATACGATTAAAGTTTATTATTATTATTGTTATTGTTATTATTAATTCTGTATTAACCTCTTTTCCCCTTGTCTTTTCAGGAGCGGGCCAAGATGTGGGCCGAAGCTGCATCCTTGTGTCCATTGCAGGGAAGAATGTCATGCTGGATTGCGGGATGCACATGGGCTACAATGATGATGTAAGTGGTAGCCAGGGTTACCTTCCATTTCTTTGTTTGTTCATGATTAAAATTTGGCTTCCTTTTGTTTTAACATCATGGATTTTGACATACCAGTTCTCAAACCAGTCAGTGAAATTGAAATTCTAGCCTCCCCTTCGTAAACACTTACTCTTCTGTTCTCTCTCTCTCTCTCTCTCTCTCTCTCTCTCTCTCTCTCTCTCTATATATATATATATATATATATATATATATATATACATACGCATATATTCATATGTGTTATGTTTCAGTATTTATTTATTTTATTTTATTTCCATCATTTCTATCCCGCCCTTCTCACCCAAAGGGACTCAGGGCGGCTTACAAAAGTGGCAGAATTCGATGCCAATACACAACAATACAAAAGAATAAAACATAATATGTGCTTTTACAAAATGTATTTTAGCATAATGATGTATTTTAACTATGTTGTGCCCTGCCTCGAGCCATAAAGAGAGGCGAGTAATAAATCCAAAATATTATTATTATATATATTGTTGTTGTTGTTTTAGAGGCGGTTTCCTGATTTCTCATACATCACTCAGAACGGAAGGCTGACCGACTTCTTAGACTGCTTAATCATCAGGTATGTATATATGTTTCAATCTTTTAAGAATAATTTATTGTTGAAGACTTTCATGGCCAGAATCACTGGGTGGTTGTGCATTTTCTGAGCTGTATGGCCATGTTCCAGAAGCATTCTCTCCTGACACTTCACCCACATCTATGGCAGGCATCCTAAGAGGTTGTTTACTAAGCAACTTTCATGCAATGGACTTATCTGCCCAACCTCCCATAAAACAAATTTATTTATTGGGATTGATCTGTGCTAAGAAGACTCCATCATCATCATCACCATCACAATCATCAAATACAATAATAATAAAATCCTAGAGTTGGAAGAGACCCCAAGGATCATTCAGTCCAACCCCATTGTGCCATGCAGGAAGACACAATCCAAGCCATCCCAATAGATGACCATCTAGAATCTGCTTGAAAATGTCCACCACATTCCAAGGCAGCTGTTCTGTCCGGAGGTTCTTCCTAACATTTAAGTTTTTCTCCTTCCCAGCCATTTTCATCTGGACCACTGTGGCGCCCTTCCTTATTTCAGCGAGATGGTTGGCTATGACGGACCCATTTACATGACCCACCCAACCAAAGCCATCTGCCCCATTCTCTTGGAGGATTTCCGGAAAATCACAGTGGACAAGAAAGGCGAGACCAACTTCTTCACCTCCCAAATGATTAAAGACTGCATGAAGAAAGTGGTGGCTGTCCATCTTCATCAGACTGTTCAGGTAGGGAGCCAATGCCAACCTCTGGATTTATTATTATGTTTAGAATGATAATTTACCTTCTGCCTATATTTTTTGTTATTATATGTTGTTTGCTGTTTTATCTGGGCTTGGCCCTATGTAAGCTGCAGCGAGTCCCTTCGGGGAGATGGAGGAGGGTTATAAAAATAAAGTATTATTATTATTATTATTATTATTATTTATTCTTGCTTTTGATGGATCATGGGTTCTTTGGCACAGAGTGATTGCCTTTCTCTGGGGTTGGAAGAATCTCCATCAAGTGGAATTGTTTTAACTATACGTTGATATTGGTGACCCAACAGAACCTTTTATTGTGAATTCTAATAAATGATAAATGGTGTTCTGAGGAGTGCTCGTTTTTGTCATTTTTGTTAACGCTGCATACATATATTTTTCATTGCAGGTGGATGATGAGCTGGAGATCAAAGCCTATTATGCCGGGCATGTCCTTGGAGCGGCCATGTTCCAGATTAAAGTTGGCTGTGAGTCCGTGGTTTATACTGTAAGTAACCAGACTCACTTCTTATGGCACTATATGTCTTCTTTTAAAGTGTTCTGTTAATTTATGTACAACATCTGAGGCCCTGTTGCATATCCTAGATTCTGTAAGGCTTAGAGAGACAAGGTTGGTGGATGGCACTCCTCCGTGTAGGTTAGCCTCTTTTTTATTGTTCTTTAAGTGGCTGGTGAATGAAAAGAGTGGTTTTACTGAGCTTTTCAATGCAAATTTATGTGTATGTGTGTGTGTATATGTTATGACAGATGACACCAGATTAGGAGTAGTAGCTAAAATCCCAGAGAACTGGATCAGAATTCAAAATGATTTTAATATTAAGTAGATATAATATAACCTTGCAGAATCATAATAGTGGAAGGTGCCGTCCACAGTCCTGTCCCCTGCACATAAAAAGATAATATACTTTTTCCTTTTTAAATCTTGTAATAGATTAGCAGAGTATTTAATAATCACCCTCCTTTAAGTACAGTAGAGTCTCACTTACCCAACACTTGCTTATCCAAAGTTCTGGATTATCCAACGCATTTTTGTAGTCAATGTTTTCAATACATCGTGATGTTTTGGTGCTAAATTCGTAAATACAGTAATTACTACATAGCATTACTGCATAGCATTAAACTACTTTTTATGTCAAATTTGTTGTATAACATGATGTTTTAGTGCTTAATTTGTAAAATCATAACCTAATTTGATGTGTAAAAGGCTTTTCCTTAATCCCTTCTTATTATCCAAGATATTCACTTATCCAACATTCTGCCAGCCCATTTATGTAGGATAAGTGAGACTCTACTGTACATTGTCTCCAATTTGAGACCATGTACTTAAACCCTTTAAGGCTTTCTTAATCTTTTTGTGTGTCTTAAATGAACATTACTCCAAGTTGGGTTGCTGTGAGTTTTCCGGGCTGTATAGCCATGTTCCAGAAGCATTCTCCCCTAATATTTCGCCCACATCTATGCCAGGCATCCTCAGAGGTTGTGAGGTCTGTTGAAAACTCGGCAAGTGGGGTTTATATATCTGTGTAATAATGTCCAGAGTGGGAGAAAGAACTCTTGTCTATTGGAGGCAGGTGTGAATGTTGCAATTGGCCACCTTGATTAGCATTTAGTGGCCTTGTAGCTTCAAAGACTGGCTGCTCACTGCCTGGGAGATTTTCAAGTGCTTGGCAATATTATCCATTAATAATGTTAATAAGGTATAATATTAATATTAATTTTAATAAAGTCTAGCAGCATAAACACATCATAAGGTCCTAAATTTTCCCCCCAATAGTCGACCCACAACTGTTTTAAATGAAAACATAATCTGAAATGTAAGTGAGACGTTTTTCTTCTTTCCATAAGGGTGACTATAACATGACTCCGGACAGACACTTGGGGTAAGAAATAATAAATAAATAAATAAGTAAATAATCCAGTCTACGAAATTGATCATAACATTTTCATTGTAGATTGAACTTTTTTGTTGTACTTTATGCTTATGTTCCTCTGGAGAGCCAGCATGATGTATTGTTGAATTGGGACTCTTAGGAGGCCAGGGTTTGAAACCTATTCGGCCACAGAAACCCATTAAATGGTCCTGGGTGGGTCACACTCTGTCAACCAGAGCAGAAGGCAAAGACAAACCCTTGCTGAACAAAACCTGCCAAGACAATCACATTACCATTGTGCCTTAGGGCTGCCATGGCAGAAACAACTTGAAAACACACAAAAACAAGAAGTCATATAGAATTTATCTTACCAATAAAATTAAGATATCTCTTAGGTAAAGGTTTCCCCCTGACATTAAGTCTAGTCATGTCCGACTCTGGGGGTTGGTGCTCATCTCTATTTCTAAGCCAAAGAGCCGGCATTGTCCGTAGACACCTCCAAGGTCATGTGGCCACTAGCATGACTTCCCGCTGGAGCAGTACCTATTCATCTACTCTCATTTGCATGTTTTCGAACTTCTGGGTTGGCAAAAGCTGGGGCAGAACCTATTGATCTACTCACATTTGCATGTTTTCAGACTGCTAGGTTGGCAGAAGCTGGGGCTAAGAGCAGGAGCTCACTCCACTCCCCGGATTCGAATCGCTGACCTTTCAGTCGGCAAGTTCAGCAATTCAGCACTTTTATCCGCTGCACCATTGGGGGGTTACTACCTATCTCTTAGGTAGTATCTGGGAAAAACAAGGGGCTTATTGGTTCTTTTAAAGAGGCCTTTTATTCACTGCTTATTTTAAGGACTTTGCAAAGGGAAGGCCTAACTGCAAATGGTGCTTCAATGGACCAGAGTTGTCAAAATCCCCAAAGGCACTGTGTTCATAATTGCTCTGTGATCCATTTTTTTTCAATTTTTCTCAGGTATAAAAAAGACTTGAATTACCTCTCCAACCTTGATATCTCTAGCTAGGAAGAGACTACAGTAGAGTCTCACTTATCCAACATAAACAGGCAGGCAGAATGTTGGATAAGCGAATATGTTGGATAATAAGGAGGCATCAAGGAAAAGCCTATTAAATATCTAATTAGGTTATGATTTTACAAATGAAGCACCAAAACATCATGTTAGACAACAAATTTGGCAGAAAAAGTAGTTCAATACGCAGTAATGCTATGTAATAATTACTGTATTTATGAATTCAGCACCAAAATATCACGATATATTGAAAACATTGACTACAAAAATGCGTTGGATAATCCAGAATGTTGGATAAGCGAGTGTTGGATAAGTGAGACTCTACTGTACTTTGAGCATTCACTTTATAGTATGTTCTGCTTGTGTCTCAGTGTTTATGTTATCGTCCTGCTTAAATGTCATTTGATTTTAATTGAGATATGTTTTAATTTGTGTTTGGTTTTAATCTCTGTTGGATCGGGCTTGTCTTCATGTAAGCCGCCTTGAGTCCGGGGAGATGGAGGCGGGATATAAAAATAAAGTATTTGTTATTGTTGTTGTTGTTATTATTATTATTATTATTATTACCCAAGGGCTCATCCTGTTCTGTTTATATTTTTCAGAGCTGCCTGGATTGATAAATGCCGCCCCGACCTGCTCATTTCGGAGTCCACTTATGCCACAACGATTCGAGACTCTAAACGCTGCAGAGAGAGAGACTTCTTAAAGAAAGTCCATGAAACCATAGAACGAGGAGGAAAGGTGATAAATACCTGCTCTTTGCTTAAAATATCCTTGATAGTTTGCATAAGAAAAAAAAGTGAGGCAGTGGAATCATTCCAACATACCCAGGCCTTCCCAAGATAAAAATTCTTGCTTTCTTTTGCGTATTAGGGATTTTACAATTTTATTAGACGTGATTTTATGTGTGTGTGTTCTTTTTTAAAAAACTTACATTGCTGTTTTATATGCTTACTAGCTGTGCCCGGCCACGCGTTGCTGTGGCGAAGTATGGTGGTATGGGAAATAAAGTATTGAGGAATTGTATATTGTATATTGATAATTTATATTATCTGCTTAGAACTGGATTATATGAGGCCCCTTCTTCACAGCTGTATAAAATGCACACTGAAGTGGATTATATGGCAGTGTGGAATCAAGATAATCCAGTGCAAAGCAGATAATATAAGATTATACATGGGTTATATAGCTGAATGGAAGAGCCTTGAGTCTACACTGCCATATAATCCAGTTCAAATTAGATAATCTTTCTCTAATTAGGACTTTATTTTTCTTTTCTTTTTGTTGTATCAGCCTAGAGGCATGGATGATGGGTTGTGTTGTCTAATTTCGAGGTTGGGGGGCCTGTAGTTTTGTTGTTGTGAGACTCTACTGTATTATTAATAATAATAATAATAATAGAGTAAAATAAATGTAATAGTAGCAACAATTATAGAGAAAAATAATAAATGTAATAATACCAATAATAATAGAGAAAAATAATAAATGTACCATATACAGTAGAGTCTCACTTATCCAACACTCGCTTATCCAACGTTCTGGATTATCCAATGCATTTTTGTAGTCAATGTTTTCAATATATCGTGATATTTTGGTGCTAAATTCGTAAATACAGTAATTACTACATAGCATTACTGCATATTGAACTACTTTTTCTGCCAAATGTGTTGTCTAACATGATGTTTTGGTGCTTCATTTGTAAAATCATAACCTAATTTGATGTTTAATAGGCTTTTCCTTAATGCCTCCTTATTATCCAACATATTCGCTTATCCAACGTTCTGCCGGCCCGTTTATGTTGGTTAAGTGAGACTCTACTGTATCTGTTTTTATTTCTGAAATTTACCACCCTTATCCAACTTTCTGCCTGCCCGTTTATGTTGGATAAGTGACACTCTACTGTAATACCATATAATAGTATTAATTATATATTATATTTTACATGTAATATTACTAATCATTTAGTGGTCTAGTACAATATAGTAATATATAATGCTAATATTATGCTGTGCTAATAATATATTGTATGTACATATAATTTGTAAATGCTCTGAGTCCCCTTTGGGGTGAGAAGGGTGGGATATAAATGTAGTAAATAGATAAACAAATGAAGCTACAAGCTTATCTCACTTGTGTTCTTGGGCATGCTGCCTTTAATTGGTACTAGAGACAGAAATAACATTGAAAGCAGTAGGTTTCTGAATCATGAAACAGAAGTGTGGCTCAACATGAGGTTTTTATTCGGAAACCAACACTATGGGTCACATCAGCCTTGTGGAAACAGTCCTTCAAAACTCTGTGTCCTTTTCCCCGATTGTAGGTCCTCATCCCGGTGTTTGCGCTGGGACGCGCTCAGGAGCTTTGCATTTTGCTGGAGACTTTCTGGTAAGGAGCTTCTTTTCAAAGCCATTCCAGATCTCTGTTCTGCATTTGAGGATATAACTGCATGAGAGAAGCTTGCCAAGGCTGACTTGTTTCTCCCTCTTCTTTCCACCAAAGGGAGCGCATGAACCTCAAGGCACCCATTTACTTCTCCATGGGCCTGACGGAGAAGGCCAACCACTACTACAAGCTCTTCATCACTTGGACCAACCAGAAGATCCGCAAGACCTTTGTCCAGAGGAACATGTTTGAGTTCAAGCACATCAAGGCCTTCGACAGGGCGTTCGCTGACAACCCGGGGCCAATGGTACGTGTGGTGGCTGTGGCTGGAAGTTGGGAAATGAAGGGAAGGCCAGGCTTTGGTGGCCTTGGGGTCAGATCTCCTAGATTTCCATTCCAGAGCCTTGCTTTTTTTGTATATACTCAAGTATAAGCCTAGTTTTTCAGCCCTTTTTTTAAGTCTGGAAAAGCCCCCCTCGGCTTATACTTGGGTGAGGGTTGGCTTATATCTGGGTCAGCTTATACTCGAGAATATATGGTACATTTATTATTTTTCTCTATTATTATTGGTATTGCATTTATTATTTTTCTCTATTATTGTTGCTACTATTACATTTATTTTACTCTATTTTTATTATTACTAATTCATTTATTATTTCACTCTGGTATTATTATAATATTTTTTTTATTTTACTCTATTTATT
Organism: Anolis carolinensis; assembly: GCF_035594765.1. Taxonomy (NCBI): domain Eukaryota; kingdom Metazoa; phylum Chordata; class Lepidosauria; order Squamata; family Anolidae; genus Anolis; species Anolis carolinensis. The sequence goes on from NW_026943826.1 coordinate 6,670,224, forward strand.
ACTACATGAATTATTTTCCTATATTATTATTATTACAGTAGAGTCTCACTTATCCAACACTCGCTTATCCAACGTTCTGGATTATCCAACATATTTTTGTAGTCAATGTTTTCAATATATCGTGATATTTTGGTGCTAAATTCGTAAATACAGTAATTACTACGTAGCATTACTGCCTATTGAACTACTTTTTCTGTCAAATTTGTGGTATAACATGATGTTTTGGTGCTTAATTTGTAAAATCATAACCTAATTTGATGTTTAATAGGCTTTTCCTTAATCCCTCCTTATTATCCAACATATTCACTTATCCAACGTTCTGCCGGCCGGTATATGTTGGATAAGTGAGACACTACTGTATTAATACATTTATTATTTCACTCTGGTATTATTATTATATTTATTATTTTACTCTATTTATTACTACAGGAATTATTTTACTATATTATTATTATTACATGTATTATTTTACTCTGTTATTATTAAAAGGATACATAAGCACATTAACATTGAAGAAGATGAGAGTTGGACAGTCTTATCTTAAATTTGATCTTGATGTAAATATTCAAAAACATTTAACCTACTGATATCTCAATTCATGTAATTTTATTGGTATCTATTTTTATTTCTGAAATTTACCACCCTCGGCTTATACTGGAGTCAACGTTTTCCCAGTTTTTTGTGGTAAAATTAGGTGTCTCGGCTTATATTCCGGTCGGCTTATACTCGAGTATATACAGTAAATGTATTTTATTCTCTTCCTCTTCCTCAGGTTGTGTTTGCTACACCAGGGATGCTTCATGCCGGGCAGTCCCTCCAGATCTTCAAGAAATGGGCTGGAAATGAGAAGAACATGGTATGGGACACTGATGTTTCTCCTAATGCAATAGTTACTGTATATACTTGAGTATAAGCCTAGTTTTTCAGCCCTTTTTTAGGGCTGAAAAAGCTCCCCTCGGCTTATACTCAAGTAAGGGTCCTGGCCGGCTTCTATTCAGGTCAGCTTATACTTGAGTATATAGGTATTCAGAGTTGGACAGTCTTATCTTATTAAAGTCTTATTATTATCTTAAATTACAGTTTTATATAAATATTCAAAAACATTTAACCTACTGATGCCTCAAATAATGCAATTTTATTAATATCTATTTTATTTTTGAAATTGACCCGTAGTTGCTGCATTTCCCACCCTTGTCTTATACTCGAGTCAATAAGTTTTCCCAGTTTTTGTGGTAAAATTAGGTGCCTCGGCTTATATTCGGGTCGGCTTATACTTGAGTATATATGGTACATATAGATCCATGTACCTGTATATCTATATCCATATGTATATACATTATTTAACCTACTGATGCCTCGGTTAATAAATGTAATTTTATTGGTATCTATTTTTATTTTGAAATTTACCAGTAGCTGCTTCATTTTCCACCCTCGGCTTATATTCGGGTCAATCTTATAATCAGGCCAGTCTTTTTGTGGTAAAATTAGGTGCCTCGGCTTATATTAGGGTTGGCTTATACTCGGGTATATATGGGGTATATTTAAATTAAGTGAACTTGTATTCTATTGTCGCAGAGGCTAAGGCATGAACCAGTGGATTCAAATGACGACAAATTCCACCTAAACACGAGAACAAGTAGGACTAGACTTAATTCTCTTTCTTTGGAGGGTGTTTAAACAGAAATTGGGTGGTCATTTCTTAGGAGGGAATTAGTTGTGTATTCCTGCATTACAGAAGGGGATTGGACTCAGTGGGATTGGACTGTTTTTATACCTAAAGAACACATTGTTTTAAATTTTTATTATACTTAAGCTGTTGTTTTATCATTGGACTGTTGTATGCTATTTGTTGGTATTGAATGTTTACCATGTGTAAACTGCACTGAGTCCCCATGGGAAATAGAGCAGTATATAGATAAAGTTTTGTTGTTGTTGTTGTGGTCCTTTCAACTTTAAGATTCTAATGTCTCTGTGGTAAAGAATTTTGTTAAATGGAGTAGGCAAAAGCCACCAAACAAAACGTTTTGGACCTCTTAATGCTGTGGATGATTGCTTATATTTCCTGCTCTTAATTACTGTATATACTCAAGTATAAGTCAACCCGAATATAAGCCGAGGCACCTAATTTCACCACAAAAAACTGGGATAACTTATTGACTCGAGTATAAGCCAAGGGTGGGAAATGCAGTAGCTACGGATAAATTTCAAAATGAAAATAGATACCAATAAAATTTCATTAAGCGAGGCATCAGTAGGTTAAATGTTTTTGAAGATTTACCGTATTTCAAAGAAAAACAATAAACTAGCTCTATAAGTGGAAAATTAGGGACAACAAAAATAATATGGTATCAACAATAACCTAATAATAATAATAATAATAATAATAATAATAATAATAATAATAATAATAATAATAAAAACTTCATTTGGATCCCACCCTATCTCCCCATGGGGATTCAGGCCGGCTTCCAACATAGTAACAGGCAAACATTTAATGCTTATATAAACAATGCAGAGCTAGATATAGATCTATAATTATAGATACTAATTTCACATATGCATTTCCCCCTGAAACGTTTGCAAATCCCCCCTGTGTGTGTATGTGTGTGTGCATTTCCCTTACAATATTTGTAAGCCCTATACATATATATATATATATATATATATATATATATATATATATATATCTAGACATGTCTATACATATTTGTGTGTTCATTTCCCCCCTGTAATATTTGCAAGCCCTATATATAGGTAGGTAAGAATATATTCATATCTATTCAGACATCTCTCTTTATATAGATATTTGCAGAGACTTGCAAACATGAGGGTAAGTTCATATATAAAAATAATGTATATGTATGGCTACAGATACACAGGTACATGGATCTATATGTATAAAGGATTTGCAAAGACCTGCAAACATATGAGGGGAAATTCATATATAACATTAATGCCATATATTCTCGAGTATAAGCTGACCCAAATATAAGCCAACCAGGACCCTAAGCTGAGGGGGGCTTTTTCAGTCTTAAAAAGAGGGCTGAAAAACTAGGCTTATACTCGAGTATATACAGTAATAATAAAATAATAATTTTCTCTGTATTGTTCCCAGGTGATTATGCCAGGATATTGTGTGCAAGGAACGGTGGGACATAAAATCCTAGGTGGGCAGCGGAAGCTGGAAATGGAAGGAAGACAAATTGTGAGTAGAAAGTTTGAAAGAAGAACCTCTTACAGTTGTTCATTGTGTTCATGCTCCCCTGATCCCCTTTTGTCTCTTTTTTATTTTATTTATTGTGTCAGAAGTGAATTGAGATGACAGTTATAATGTATAGAAAAACCACAAAGTGTGTTAAAATATGAATATAAAAACTAAAAACAATTACTGGTAATCGCTTTGGGGTTGGATTTGCAATAACTGGGAACTGAAAGTACATTTGGGAGCATGAGGGGAAGGCAAAGGGAGGGCGCACCTTGACTCTCTTGTGCTCCTCGGAGCCTTCGGTCAGGAGGAAGGCGTCCTGCCCGTCGGTGCCCTCGACACGCAGGAAGCAGTTGGTGGTGTGGCCGATGCCGGAGGGCAGGACCTTGTCCCACAGCATGGCGTTCATGACGGTGCTCTTCCCGTTGCTGGTCCTGCAAGCGGGGAGAAGCGCTGCGGGAATGAGCCTTGGTTCTTCCACCAGTATTTACAAACCGAGTACTGTATATACTCGAAGATAAGCCTAGTTTTTCAGCCCTTTTTATGAGCCGAAAAAGCCTCCTCCGGCTTGTAATTGGGTCAAGGTTAAGCCGGCAGCGGAGCCTGGAAGCCGTTGCTTGCAATATATGATATAGTTATCTCTCCTCTTACCCTCCCTTATCAGTGTTTTCTTTTCCAAAGCCTCCCTTGCTCTTAACCAAGGGAATGTTTTGAAAAGAGAAAGAAGCCCTTGCAAGTCAGGAAGAATATGTATAAATCTATTAATCTTATAAAAGCATTTCCCCCTGAAATATTTGTTAATCTCTGCTACAGATATATAGGCATTTCTCCCTGCAAGCCTTTGCAATCCCTGTGTACCTTTATATTTGTATCTGTCTATCTATCTGCAAATCCTATATACATATAGATAGCTAGAGATTTCCATGTACAGTAGAGTCTCGCTTATCCAACTTAAACGGGCCGGCAGAACGTTGGATAAGTGAATATGTTGGATAATAAGGAGAGATTAAGAAAAAACCTATTAAACATCAAATTAGGTTATGATTTTACAAATTAAGCACCAAAACATCATGTTATACAACAAATTTGACAGAAAAAGTAGTTCAATACACAGTAATGCTATGTAGTAATTACTGTATTTACAAATTTAGCACCAAAATATCACGATGTATTGAAAACATTGACTACAAAAATGCGTTGGATAATCCAGAACGTTGGATAAGCAAGTGTTGGATAAGTGAGACTCTACTGTACCTGTATAGCTGTATCTATATGGATACATTATTTTATATATGAATTCTCACCTCAGATGTTTGCAAGTCTTTGCAAATCCTATAGGTAAAGGTAAAGGTTTCCCTTGACGTTAAGTCCAGTCATGTCTGACTCTGGGGGCTGGTTCTCATTTCCATTTCTAAGCCTAAGAGCCAGCGTTGTCCATAGACACCTCTAAGGTTATGTGGCCAGCATGACTGCATGGAGCACTGTTACCTTCCCGCCGGAGCGGTACCTATTGCTCTACTCACATTGGCATATTTTCAAACTGCTAGGTTAGCAGAAGCTGGAGCTAACAACGGGCGCCCATTCCGTTCCCGGGATTTGAACCGGGGACCTTTCGGTCTGCAAGTTCAGCAGCTCAGCACTTTAACACACTTCGCCACCGGGGCTCCTTTTGCAAATCTTATACAGATATAATTATTTATATAGGGAGAGGTATCTAGATAGATATGAACATAGGGCTTGCAAATATTGCAGGGATTTCATTGGAATCTATTTTTATTTTGAAATTGACCTGTAACTGCTGCATTTTCCACCGTTGTCTTATACTCGAGTCAGTAAGTTTCCCCAGTTTTTTGTGGTAAAATTAAGTGCCTCGGCTTATATTAGGATCGGCTTATTATTGAGTATATACAGATTTTGTACAATCTCTAAAAACAAGACAGCCTGTTCAAACATATTCTCCCTAATAGGTTGCTGCTCATAAGGTCTTGTGTTTTTCTGCTGATTTTTCTGCTGATGTTCTACATTCGAAGTGAAAGGGAAGACAGCAGGGAGAAAGAGGGGAGCTAGAAGCTCATCCTGCCCCAATTGACGTGTGTCTTCTTCCTCTCTTGTCACTCCTAGTTAGAGGTGAAGATGCAAGTGGAATATATGTCCTTCAGCGCCCATGCGGACGCCAAAGGCATCATGCAGCTCATCCGCCAAGCAGAGCCGCGCAACGTCCTCCTGGTCCACGGCGAGGCCAAGAAGATGGAGTTCCTCAAGCAAAAGATCGAGCAGGAATTCCGTAAGGATGGCCCTGGGATTGTAGCCTATTCCAAGGTTTTTGGCATGGACTCAGTTCCCACCCACGCAACACCGAGTGTCTTCACTCTGAGAAAGAGACCGAACTGTCTCTCCCCATCACCTGGAAACTACATGCTGAACTGATGAACTTTTAATCTGACCCACATTCTTGTGTTTCTTTCACGCCTTTTCTCTGGCAGACGTCAACTGCCACATGCCTGCGAACGGAGAGACGGTGACGGTTTTCACCAACCCCAACATCCCTGTTGATGTTTCTCTTGGACTGTTGAAGAGAGAACTCAGTATTGGTAATGTCAAGTAGGAGGCTTAGAAGTCTGGGAGGGGTCTGCCTAGGTACCAACGTGTTTAGAGGTTTTTAATTAAAATAGAGGCTCTTTCCTTGGAGGATTTTTGATAGACTTCTTGGATCTTCTTTCCCTCGTGGCAGGTCCTGTGCCGGATTCCAAGAAGCCAAAGCTCATGCACGGAACCCTGATCATCAAGGATAATGTAAGGGAAATTGGGGAGGATTTATCGTTATTCTGTTCACTATTTATTGTTCTTTTGGTTAAATATTATTAAGAATCATTGTCCAGGAGTTTAATATCCTTCTAATATCCAGTAACATGCTATGCTAATAATCTATATATATAAAAGGGTAATGAAATTTCGGCCTAGGACAAAACAACAAAACTACCCATCCCAGAAACACTAAACTTGGCAGCACAACCTCTCATCCATGCCTCTGCGTTCATACAACAAAAAGAAAAGAAAAGTCCTAATTAGAGGGAGAGGAATAATTGTTTTTATCCAATTGCTCCCAGTTAGAAGGCTAAGCTTTGCCCACTTGGTCTCCTAGCAACCCACTCAGCCCAGGGGACAGGCAGAGTTAGGCCTCACTTAGGCCTCTTCCCCACTGCCTATAAAATACAGATTATCTGATTTGAACTGGATTATATGGCAGTGTAGACTCAAGGCCCTTCCACGCAGCTATATAACCCATTTATAATGGACTTAATGTCAGGAGAAAACCTTTACCCTTTACCTTAACTACCACCAATTCCTCAAGACTTTATTTCCCATACCACCATACTTCGCCACAGCAACGCGTGGCTGGGCACAGCTAGTATTATATATATATTATATATATATATTGTATATTACAGTAGAGTCTCACTTATCCAACACTTGCTTATCCAATGTTCTGGATTATCCAGCGCATTTTTGTAGTCAATGTTTTCAATATATCGTGATATTTTGGTGCTAAATTCATAAATACAGTAATTACTACATAGCATTACTGCGTATTGAACTACTTTTTCTGCCAAATTTGTTGTCTAACATGATGTTTTGGTGCTTAATTTGTAAAATCATAACCTAATTTGATGTTTAATAGGCTTTTCCTTAATGCCTCATTATCCAACATATTGGCTTATCCAACATTCTGCCAGCCCGTTTATGTTGGATAAGTGAGACTCTACTGTACATATAATATTGATAATAATATTATAATGTAATACAATATACAGTGGAGTCTCATTTATCCAACACTCGCTTATCCAACGTTCTGGATTATCCAGCACATTTTTGTAGTCAATGTTTGCAATATATCGTGATTTTTTGATGCTAAATTCATAAATACAGTCATTACTACGTAGCATTAATGCATATTGAACTACTTTTTCTGTCAAATTTGTTGTATAACATGATGTTTTGGTGCTTAATTTGTAAAATCATAACCTAATTTGATGTTTAATAGGCTTCTCCTTCATCTCTCCTTATTATCCAACATATTCGCTTATCCAATGTTCTGCCAGCCCATTTATGTTGGATAAGTGAGACTCTACTGTAATACTAATAATAATACAATATAATCATATTAATTATATATTACATGTAATATTAGTAATAATATTACAGTATAGTGGTATAGTACAATATACTAATATATAATGCTGATATTTTGTTATGCTAATAATATAATATATTGTATGTACATATAATTTGTAAGCTGCTCTGAGTCCCCTTCTGGGTGAAAAGGGTGGGGTATAAATGTTGTAAATAAATAAAATCCTGCAGTACCTTAAGGAGTTTAATTATGTACTGGACATACCAGGGCTATCCAGAAAGTAGGTTACATTTTGGAATTAAAAATGAACAAAGTATAGGAGAAAACATTTACCATAAAGCATGAGGAAGAACGGATCTGATTTTATGTTTGAAATGTATATTTTTTAATTCATAATGTATTTTAATAGTTTTAACTGTTTTATGTGCTGTTTTATATTGGTTTGTATGGGCATCTAATTGTTGCCACTGTTGTTGCCGCTGCCTTGAGTCCCTTCGGGTGAGAAGGGTGGGATATAAATGTGAGAAATAATAAATAAATAAATAAATAAATAAATAAATATGCAGTTGAAAGCCACACCCAAATACCACATCTCACATACTCGCCATTCAAATCTAGGCACTTACCATAGCGATTTTTTTTGTGTGTGTCAGGAGCAACCAGAGTTGCTTCTGGATTGAGAGAATTGCCCGTCTGCAAGGACGTTGCCCAGGGGACACCCGGATGTTTTTGATGTTTTACCATCCTTGTGGGAGGCTTCTCTCATGTCCCCGCATGGAGCTGGAGCTGATAGAGGGAGCTCATCCGCACTCTCCCCGGGTGGGATTCGAACCTGGCAGCCTTCAGGTCAGCAACCCAACCTTCAAGTCGCATGGCTTTTATCCCCTAGGACACCAGAGGCTCCATACCATAGCAATGAATGAGCTTGGCAACTCCTTCCCCACTAAATTCTGCTGCTTGCTTCCTCAACCACTTGTTTCTAAAAATGGGGGGTGTGGCTGGCAACGCAGCATTTTGGTTGAGGACGCAAGCAGCAGAATTTAGTGGAGTTGCCAAGCTCATTCATCGCTATGATAAGTGCCTAGATTTGAATGGCGACTATGTGAGATGTGGTATTTGGGTGTGGCTTTCAACTGCATATGTTAAATGTTTTCTCCTATACTTTTTGAGAGTGCAAGTGGCAGAGTTTTGTGGGGAAGGAGTTGCCAAGCTCATTCATTGCTATGATAAGTGCCAAGATTTGAATGGCGACTACGTGAGATGTGGTATTTGGGTGTGGCTTTCAACTGCATATGGTAAATGTTTTCTCTTATACTTTTTGAGGGTGCAAGCGGCAGAGTTTTGTGGGGAAGGAGTTGCCAAGCTCATTCATTGCTATGATAAGTGCCTAGATTTGAATGGCGACTACGTGAGATGTGGTATTTGGGTGTGGCTTTCAACTGCATATGGTAAATGTTTTCTCTTATACTTTTTGATGGTGTAAGCGGCAGAGTTTTGTGGGGAAGGAGTTGCCAAGCTCATTCATTGCTATGATAAGTGCCTAGATTTGAATGGCGACTATGTGAGATGTGGTATTTGGGTGTGGCTTTCAACTGCATATGGTAAATGTTTTCTCTTATACTTTTTGATGGTGTAAGCGGCAGGGTTTTGTGGGGAAGGAGTAGCCAAGCTCATTCATTGCTATGATAAGTGCCTAGATTTGAATGGCGACTACGTGAGATGTGGTATTTGGGTGTGGCTTTCAACTGCATATGGTAAATGTTTTCTCTTATACTTTTTGATGGTGTAAGCGGCAGGGTTTTGTGGGGAAGGAGTTGCCAAGCTCATTCATTGCTATGATAAGTGCCTAGATTTGGATGGCGACTACGTGAAATGTGGTATTTGGGTGTGGCTTTCAACTGCATATGGTAAATGTTTTCTCTTATACTTTTTGAGGGTGCAAGCGGCAGAGTTTTGTGGGGAAGGAGTTGCCAAGCTCATTCATTGCTATGATAAGTGCCTAGATTTGAATGGCGACTACGTGAGATGTGGTATTTGGGTGTGGCTTTCAACTGCATATGGTAAATGTTTTCTCTTATACTTTTTGATGGTGTAAATGGCAGAGTTTTGTGGGGAAGGAGTTCCCAAGCTCATTCATTGCTATGATAAGTGCCTAGATTTGAATGGCGACTACGTGAGATGTGGTATTTGGGTGTGGCTTTCAACTGCATATGGTAAATGTTTTCTCTTATACTTTTTGATGGTGTAAGCGGCAGAGTTTTGTGGGGAAGGAGTTGCCAAGCTCATTCATTGCTATGATAAGTGCCCAGATTTGGATGGCGACTACGTGAGATGTGGTATTTGGGTGTGGCTTTCAACTGCATATGGTAAATGTTTTCTCTTATACTTTTTGATGGTGTAAATGGCAGAGTTTTGTGGGGAAGGAGTTCCCAAGCTCATTCATTGCTATGATAAGTGCCTAGATTTGAATGGCGACTACGTGAGATGTGGTATTTGGGTGTGGCTTTCAACTGCATATGGTAAATGTTTTCTCTTATACTTTTTGATGGTGTAAGCGGCAGAGTTTTGTGGGGAAGGAGTTGCCAAGCTCATTCATTGCTATGATAAGTGCCTAGATTTGGATGGCGACTACGTGAGATGTGGTATTTGGGTGTGGCTTTCAACTGCATATGGTAAATGTTTTCTCCTAGACTTTGTTCATGTTTAATTCCAAAACGTAACCTACTTTCTGGATAACCCTCGTAGTTATCTTCCCACCCTTCGCTGTGGCTGGGCATTTGGTGTTAAACTGTTGATGCTACCCCTGAAATCCTGAGGTCTCTTGATAGAGAGTTCTTCAGTCTCTTTGGCTTTGGTGTTTACATCCAGGCCTCCTCCTTTCTCTCCCGCCAGAGCTTCCGCCTGGTCTCCCCGGAGCAAGCACTCAAGGAGCTGGGGCTGGGAGAGCACCAGCTGAGGTTCACCTGCCGCATCCACTTCCAGGACCCTCGCAAAGAGCACGAGGCGGGCCTTCGCGTTTACAACCACCTCAAGAGGTGGGTGATTTCGACCCGGATGGGAAAGAGCAAAGGCATCCTTCCGTTCAAAGTTTGGTTTTGGGAGTGTTTGAGTATGACCAACACATACTCTTAAGTTTATTGTACAGTGGCTTTAAGTAGTTTCCAACTTACGGTGACTTATGGTGACCATATCAGAGAACTTTTTAGGGTTTGAGAATGTTTTAGGGATCGCCCAGTGGGTTAAACCCTTGTGCCGGCTCAACTGCTGACCTGAAGGTTTGCAGTTCGAATCTCCGAGTCAGGGTGAGCTCCTGTCTGTCAGCTCTAGCTTGTAGGGACATGAGAGAAGCCTCCCAGCAGGATGGTAACACATCCGAGCATCCCCTGGGCAACGTCTCTGTAGATGGCCAATTCTCTCACACCAGAAGCAACTTGCAGTATGTTCTCAACATGATAAAAAAATGGCAGTGAAATTAAACAAATGCAGTTAAGTTGAATAAATGGTGTCCTTTGGGTTCATTGAATCATAGAATCATAGAATAGTAGAGTTGGAAGAGACCACATGGGCCATCCAGTCCAACCCCCTGCTAAGAAGCAGGAAATCGCATTCAAAGCACCCCCGGGGTTCACTGAACAGCCTTCTTCTTTAAGGTGAGATTTCCCAGTCTTGATGCCTAGGAATATTGCCTTATTTTTTGAAGTGGAAATTCTTGTTCCCGGGAGGCAAAACACAACATTTGGTTTCCCAGTTTACATTGCCAGTATAAGTTTCAGTGCGTTTATGTTCCCAGTGTCCTGAAGGATTATTCTGTTCAGCACCTCTCCGACACTTCTATCATGGTGGAGTCCATTCTGATACAAGTTACAGTGCAGTCAGAAGACCCTGCGACCAAACTTCTGCTGGTGTCATGGACGTACCAGGTATGTAGTAGTAATAATAATAGCAATATAATAATAATAATAATAATAATAATAATAATAATAATAATAATAATAATAATAATAATAATTCGCCCATACATCACACAGTTCTAGACACTTGGGAATTGTCTGACATATGATCCAATACGACAGCCAGCAGAGTAATCTTGTTTGCTGTGTACTTAGCTTGTTATGTATCTAATAATAATAATAATAATAATAATAATAATAATAATAATAATAATAATAATAATATACCAGCATAGTGATCTTGTTTGCTGTGTACTTAGCTTATGTATGTAATATTAATAATAATAATAATAGTAATAATAATAATAATAATATGCCAGCATAGTGATCTTGTTTGCTGTGAACTAATCTCATTGTGTATCAAATAATAATAATAATAATAACAACAATAATAATATGCCAGAATAGTGATCTTGTTTGCTGTGTAGTAATCTTGTTGTGTATCAAATAATAATAATAATAATAATATGCCAACATAGTAATCCTGTTTGCTGTGAACTAATCTTGTTGTGTATCAAATAATAATAGGAACAACAACAACAATAATAATAATATGCCAGTATAGTGATCTTGTTTGCTGTGAACTAATCTTGTTGTGTATCATATTATAATAATAATATCAATAATAATAATAATAATAATAATATGCCAGAATAGTGATATTGTTTGCTGTGTAGTAATCTTGTTGTGTATCAAATAACAACAACAACAACAATAATAATATGCCAGCATAGTGATCTTGTTTGCTGTGAACTAATCTTGTTGTGTAGCAAATAATAATAGGAACAACAACAACAACAACAATAATAATAATAATAATAATAATATGCCAGTATAGTGATCTTGTTTGCTGTGAACTAATCTTGTTGTGTATCTAATAATAATAATAATATCAATAATAATAATAATAATAATAATAATAATATGCCAGCATAGTGATCTTGTTTGCTGTGAACTAATCTTGTTGTGTAGCAAATAATAACAACAACAATAATAATACTAATATGCCAGCATAGTGATCTTGTTTGCTGTGAACTAATCTTATTGTGTATCAAATAATAACAACAACAATAATAATACTAATATGCCAGCATAGTGATCTTGTTTGCTGTGAACTAATCTTGTGTATCAAAATAATAACAATAACAGTAATAATATGCCAGCATAGTGATCTTGTTTGCTGTGTAGTAATCTTATTGTGTATCAAATAATAATAATACATTTATTACCCGCCTCTCCCTGTAACTCAGTCTAATTTTGCAGCAACCACATATACATCATTGTTTTACACACATTACCCCCTTCACCCTTCTGTCCAAGAGTTTGCTAAAGAGGCATTTAATATAAATAGTAAGGGACAGTTCCATTATGTTTGGACCTGGAGGAACCATGTTCATCAAACCCATAAAAGAAAAATCAAATTTGTAAAGGTCTGACTTTATAGAAATATAAAATGTGTGTCTAACAGAATAAGTCATAATTCCAGTAAAAAAAAAAAAATCAATTAAAACACTTCCCAAAGTCACCACTCTGAAGCATACAAAACTTTCAAAATCAACAGTTTAATACCAGCAGTAGTAGAAAATATTTTTAAATGCTTAGCATCTTGATTAAAGCACATTGGAACCGTCGAGTGTGCGACGTTTGGACTTTGGAAATTTGGAATCATTATAGCAAGATGTGTTCAAGGAGTTTGTATTGGCTTCCTCTGAGGCTGAGATAGTGTGACTTGTCATCCAATGGGTTTCTATGGCTGTGTGTGGATTCAAACTCTTGTCTCGCACTCTGACCATTTATTACACCACTTTGGACGTTATTTAATGGATTCTCCTCTCTTGCTGCATATTAATGTGAAGGTTGTGGAATAGGAGAGCTCTTCAATACCAGTAAGAAACCCACAAATACTTTAAATATATATCTGTATATTGATCTCTTGTGTAGGATGAAGAAATGGGTAGCTATGTGACCTCTCTCCTGAAGAAAGCGCTGCCCCAAATCACGGCATAAGCCCCGGGTATGTTTGGGAGGCCAGAGAGGAGAAAACCTCAGACTTTTCTTAAATACTGTAAATATTGGTGCTACTAACGGGGGTGTGCCTGTGTATACGCATTTTAAAGAAAAAAAATAAAGATATTTTCTAATTTTTTGGCAACCTGAATGGCATGTATACCAATATTTCCATATCCTGGGGACCTTAAAACACTTGGGTTAATTGCAACCACAGGCTGGTAATTCGGGTTGATTAGTTTCAGCGACTCTCAGAAGAGTGTAACTTGGGAGAGTTTGGCCCATGAGTTGGTCTTACTTTGTGTTTTCTCCTGGAAGTTGAACATTTGCTGCTCGGCATAAAGCTCCTGACTCTCAGCAGGCCAGTATTTCTACATCCAAGGAATATTGGAGGATATATTTCTATGGACTATGTGTAAAAGAAATTGTGACTATACTGCTGATTGTGTTTTTTGAAGTCACTGCTTTGAATACTTAAAAAAGAGTAAATTTCTGTTTTTTGTATTATTCATATTTGTGTTGCATATTTTTGAAGTGGCTGGACTGTGCGTTGTGTTACTGGGTTACATGCACTGAACAATCTGCAACATGTGTTGTCGAAGGCTTTCATGGCCGGGATCACATGGTTGTTGTATGTTTTCCGGGCTGTATGGCCATGTTCCAGAAGTATTCTCTCCTGACGTTTTGCCCACATCTAAGGCAGGCAACCTCAGAGGTTGTGAGGTATATATGTCCATGTTCCAGAAGTATTCTCTCCTGACGTTTCACCCACATCTATGGCAGGCATCCTCAGAGGTTGTGAGGAATATATGTCCATGTTCCAGAAGTATTATCTCGACATTTCACCCACATCTATGGCAGGCATCCTCAGAGGTTGTGAAGTCCGTAGGTCCGTTGACGCAGGGACTACAAATACACAACACTCACGGGCGCTTAACTCTGTGATGCATTCATAACTGCGACATAGGATTCCAGCCAGCCTTCCCATATACATATACCTCACAACTTCTGAGGATGCCTGCCACAGATGTGGGTGAAACGTCAGGAGAGAATGTTGCAGATTGGGGTTGTTGTATGTTTTCCGGGCTTTATGGCCATGTTCGAGAAGTATTCTCTCCTGACATTTCGCCCACATCTGTGGCAGACATCCTCAGAGGTTGTGAGGTCCATAGGTCCGTTGACGCAGGGACTACGAATACACAACACTCACGGGCGCTTAACTCTGTGATGCATTCATAACTGCAACATAGGATTCCAGCCAGCCTTCCCATATACATATACCTCACAACCTCTGAGGATGCCTGTCATAGATGTGGGTGAAACGTCAGGAGAGAATACTTCTAGAACATGGCCATACAGCCCGGAAAACATACAACAACCCCAATCTGCAACATTCTCTCCTGACATTTCGCCCACATCTATGGCAGGTTTCCTTCCGTAGAGATGTTCAATGTGTTGTTGAAGGCTTTCATGGCCAGAATCACTAGGTTGCTATGAATTTTCCAGGCCGTATGGCCATGTTTCCAGAAGCATTCTCTCCTAACGTTTCGCCCACATCTAATGGCAGGTTTCTCTCTGTAGAGATATTCGATGTGTTGTCAAAGGCTTTTATGGCTGGAATCACAGAGGGCTAGAGCTAGGGAAGGAGACAGGGCCTCCTTCCAAGAGCCTGAAACAGGGCTGAGCCTCTATACCTCTCCTGAGAGGTCTTTTAGGACCAAAGGGTAGGGCTAGGGGTGGGGGCGGGGCCTCTTCCCAAGAGCCCGAGACAGGGCTGAGCCTCTATATTTCTCCTGAGAGGGCTTTTAGGACTAAAGGGCAGGGCTGGGGCGGGGGCGGGGCCTCCTTCCAAGATCCAGAGACAGGGCTGAGCTTCTATACTTCTCCTGGGAGGTCTTTTAGGACTAAAGGGCGGGGCTAGGGGTGGGGGTGGGGCCTCCTTCCAAGATCCTGAGACAGGGCTGAGCCTCTACCCTGTTTCCCCTAAAATAAGACATCCCCAGAAAATAAGACCTAGTAGAGGTTTTGCTGAATTGCTAAATATAAGGCCTCCCCTGAAAGTAAGACCTAGCAAAGTTTTTGTTTGAAAGCATGCCCAACGAACAGAACACCAGAGCATGCAGGATTGGTAAATGTGCATACCATAGAGTGTTGTGCATGGAAATATTGGTAATAACAAGAAATTCTTGATAGGATTCACAGTTTGTCTGGTTATGCTGGTTTGTGATGACAACTACTGTACAGTATATAATAAATGTTCATTTTTTTGTTCAACAATAAATCTGAGTTCTTCTTCATGGAAAAATAAGACATCCCCTCAAAATAAGACCTAGCACATCTTTGGGAGCAAAAATTAATATAAGACACTGTCTTATATTCGGGGAAACACGGTATATTTCTCCTGAGAGGCCTTTTAGGACTAATGGGCGGAGCTAGGGGTAGGGGCGGGGCCTCTTCCCGAGAGCGTGAGATAGGGCTGAGCCTCTGTATACCTCCCCTGAGGTGCTTGTTAGAACACGGCCCCTCCTCTAGCCCCGCCCCCTGTGTCCTGGCAGGTGCCGCAGGACAGGGATAGAAGCTCAGCCCTGCCTCAGAGCTTTTAACTCCGCCCATCCCAGTCCTGGTCCCGCCCACCTCCCCCTCCCAGCCCCGCATCTTGGACTACGGGAGAGGCTCAGCCCCGCCCTCTTGAGTAGGAGCCACGCCCACTCCTCTAAACCACGCCTCCTTTTGCTGCATCATATTTTTTCTGGAAAGAGGGCGGCAGACCAAATAAGTTTGGGAACCACTGCTGTAGAGTTTCCTCTTCCTTCAGATGCGTAAAACTAAGCTCCAACCAAAGTCTGGATGAGCCTCACTAAATCTGCCCGACAGATGGCCACCCAGCTTTGATGGTGTCTTATATCTATCTATCTATATCTCCTCTATGGCTGGTTGGCCATCTGTCGGGAGGGCTTTGATGGTGTGTTCTTGCTCGGTATAATAATAAGGGTGTTGGACTGGATGGCTCTCTTCCAAATCTATGACTATATGAAAGTATGCATCTCTTAGATCTATTATCTTAGATCTATTATGTGGTTATTCTTCTCAGTTCGGCAGTACACTCACCAACTTGACCACCGCAGATAGTATAGACCAGGGTCTTCCTCTTGCGGAAACAAATAGGCCAGCGCCACTTTAGGGCAGCCGACGTGAAGTAGTACAAAACGGGGTTCAGGCAGCAGTTGACGCTGACCAGTGCCAACGTCACTCGGCGCATCTTGTAAATGAACTCGGCGAAGGCGCAGTCCTGGATCACCCCGGCTCGCATGAGGAAGTGCAGCAAGTGGGTGAGGTGGTAGGGAAGGAAGCAGGTGACGCAGATCACGAGGATGAGGTAGATGGTGCCCAAGGCCTTCCTCTTGTGGGCGCTGCGGGGGATGTGGGCGATCCGGTGGGCGATCAACGGGTAGCTGACTAAAATGATGGCAAAAGGGACAACAAAGCCAAAGACCAGGGCGCAGACGTTGTAGGGCATCATGCGACCCGTCCAGCTGGCCGTCGCGAAGTTCTCAAAGCATAAGGTGACCTCGTTCTTGGTGGAGTGGAGCGGTCCCCCGAGGACCAGCGGGCTGGCGACGCTCAAAGCAGCCACCCAGAGGACCACGGCCACCATCCGGTAGTGGGGACTCTTGATCCGGATGTAAGCGAAGGGGTACAAGACGGCCACGTAGCGGTCCACGCAGATGCAAGTGAAGAAGGCGATGCTGAGGTAGATGTTGAGGAAGTACATGCATCCTGTGATCCGGCAAGCCACGTCCCCAAAGACCCAGTCGTTGTGGTTGAAATGGTAGTGGATCCTGAAGGGCAAGATGCAGGCAAAGAGGGTGTCCACCACGGCCAAGTTCACCAGGAAGACGGAGGAGCGAGGGGTCTTGAGAACGTTGTAGGTCAGCAGGTACAACGCGGCTCCGTTTTCGAGGAGGCCCAGAACAAAGACGGCGCTGTAGATGACGGTGAAGAGGGAATACTGGAAGTCTGCTTGGAGCTTGCACTTCGAGCTCGCGTTGGCAGGCCAAGTCGCGTTATCCATTTTCCTTTTTTTTGTTTCTTCTGGAGATCAGATGCTTCTGTGCATGTTGCCTTCAAAGAAGAAGTCAACTTCGGTGCTTAAGCCTTGGCATCCAGAAATAGTTTTACTGTCCTGGTTGCCAAAGATGTGAAGAAACAACAAAATAAAAATACAACCATGAACTGCAATAAAAAAGAAACACTGTAATAATGGGTTTTAGCTACATTTCTAATCTATATATATAAATGGGTGATGGCATCACGGCGACCAACAAAACAACAAAACTACAGGCCCCCCAACCTCGAAATTTGACAACACAACCCATCATTTACGCCTCTAGGTTGATACAACAAAAAGAAAAGAAAAATAAAGTTCTAATTAGAGGGAGAGGAATAATTGTCTTTATCCAATTGCTGCCAGTTAGAAGGCTAAGCTCCGCCCACTTCGTCTCCTAGCAACCCACTCAGCCCAGGGGACAGGCACAGTTAGGCCTCACTTAGGCCTCTTCCACACTGCCTATAAAATACAGATTATCTGATTTGAACTGGATTATATGGCAGTGTAGACTCAAGGCCCTTCCACACAGCTATATTACCCATTTATAATCTTGTATTATCTGCTTTGAACTGGATTATCTTGAGTCCACACTGCCAAATAATTCACTTCAGTGTGCATTTTATACAGCTGTGAAGAAGGGGCCTCATATAATCCAGTTCTAAGCAGATAATATAAGATTATAAATATACAGTAGAGTCTCACTCATCCAACATAAACAGTGTCCTCTATCCTCACCACTTTTACAGTACACAAACAACCAAATGCATACTAAACATAAAGACAACCATACAACAGATATTCAATACCACCACTACCTCAACAATTTCTCACCAACACCACCAAACAACGCCACAGCAACGCGTGGCCGGGCACAGCTAGTCTATATATATAAAAGAGTGATGGAATCACGGCAGCGGACAAAACAACAAAACTAAACATCCCACAACCTCGAAAACTGACAGCAAAACCCCTCATCCACGCCTCTAGGTTGATACAACAAAAACTACCACCAATTCCTCAATACTTTATTTCCCATACCACCATACTTCGCCACAGCAATGCGTGGACGGGCACAGCTAGTGACTATATGATCTATTGCTGGTTGGCCATCTGTTGGGAGGGCTTTGATGGTGTCTTATATCTATCTATCTATATCTCCTCTATGACTGGTTGGCCATCTGTCGGGAGGGCTTTGATGGTGTGTTCTTGCTCGGTATAATAATAAGGGTGTTGGACTGGATGGTTCTCTTCCAAATCTATGACTATATGAAAGTATGCATCTCTTAGATCTATTATCTATATCTGATCTATGGTTAAATGGCCATCTGTCGGGAGGCTTTGATGGTGTCTTCTTGCTCGGTATAATAAGGGAGTTGGACTGGATGGCCCATTAAATTCTCTTCCAAATCTATCTATCTATATATATATAAAAGAGTGATGGAATCACGGCAGTGGACAAAACAACAAAACTAAACACCCCACAACCTCGAAAACTGACAGCACAACCCCTCATCCACGCCTCTAGGTTGATACAACAAAAACTACCACCAATTCATCAATACTTTATTTCCCATACCACCATACTTTGCCACAGCAACGCGTGGCTGGGCACAGCTAGTTTGAGCTTCTAAAATAAGAACTGGAAGGTCCCACTTGAATGCCTCCTGAGCTGTTATGGACTGCTGTCACCATAATAGTATGCTAATAGGAGCTGGAGTACTATATTGCATTAAAGGCTCAGGAACCCTCTCTAATTCTCAATTCGATGACCAGTAGCAGTAGTAGTAGTACAGTAGAGTCTCACTTATCCAATAATAATAATTTCATTTGTACCCTGTCCTATCTCCCCATGGGGACTCAGGCCAGCTTCCAACATAGTAACAGGCAAACATTCAGTGCCTATATAAACAATGCAGAGCTTGATATGGATCTATAATTATATATACTAATTTCACATATGCATTTCCCCCTGAAATGTTTGCAAATCCTCTCTCTATATATGTGCATTTCCCTCCAGCAATATTTGCAAACCCTATATATTTATGTTTATATCTATCTAGAAATCTCCCTCCCTCTCTCTGTGCATTTCATCTGCAATATTTACAAGCCCTACATACAGTAGAGTCTCACTTAACCAACATTCGCTTATCCAACGTTCTGGATTATCCAATGCATTTTTGTAGTCAATGTTTTCAATACATCATGATATTTTGGTGCTAAATTAATCAATACAGTAATTACTACATAGCATCACTGCGTATTGAACTACTTTTTCTGTCAAATTTCTTGTATAACATGATGTTTTGGTGCTTAATTTGTAAAATCATAACCTATTTTGATGTTTAATAGGCTTCTCCTTAATCTCTCCTTATTATCCAACATATTCGCTTATCCAACGTTCTGCCAGCCCGTTTATGTTGGATAATTGAGACTCTACTGTATATACTAATTTCACATATGCATTTCCCCCTGAAATGTTTGCAAATCCTCTCTATATATGTGCATTTCCCTCCAGCAATATTTGCAAACCCTATATATTTATGTTTATATCTATCTAGAAATCTCTCTCTCTCTGTGTGCATTTCATCTGCAATATTTGCAAGCCCTACATACAGTAGACTCTCACTTAACCAACATTCGCTTATCCAACGTTCTGGATTATCCAACGCATTTTTGTAGTCAATGTTTTCAATACATCGTGATATTTTGGTGCTAAATTAATCAATACAGTAATTACTACATAGCATCACTGTGTATTGAACTACTTTTTCTGTCAAATTTGTTGTATAACATGATGTTTTGGTGCTTAATTTGTAAAATCATAACCTATTTTGATGTTTCATAGGCTTCTCCTTAATCTCTCCTTATTATCCAACATATTCGCTTATCCAACGTTCTGCCGGCCCGTTTATGTTGGATAAGTGAGACTCTACTGTAATAGTAAGAATAGTGACTTACCTATTTGCTGGTCTTCTTATGTTTGTCTACTAACAATGGTTGTCTCCAGGTTGCAGCACCTTGATGCCTCTTTTTGAACTTTTGGATGCTCTGAGTTGCCGTTTCTGTGAGTCTTTTTGCAAAGCGAAGGGGCCGCCTACTCTTTTGCTTCGTTGCAAGAAGCCACAGGAAGCAAAAAGCAAAGAGCTGAGGTTGCCAGTTAGATAGAAAGAGCAACCAAGTCTGTTGATCTGAGAGAGATAATATTCTCTTCTTGCCAAGAAGAAGAGAACCTGCCAATATATAATATTATGGATTTTTCAGATTTTGTAATATTTGGATATACGTAACGAGATCTCTTGGAGACGGGACCCAAGTTTAAACACTGAAAATTATTTATGTTTCATATACACACTAGCTGTGCCCGGCCACGCGATGCTGTGGCGAAGTATGGTGGTATGGGAAATAAAGTATTGAGGAATTGGTGGTAGTTAAGGTAAAGGGCACTCCATGCAGTCATGCCAGTGGCCACATGACCTTGGAGGTGTCTATGGACAACGCCGGCTCTTCGGCTTAGAAATGGAGATGGGCACCAACCCTCAGAGTGTGAGTAGAGTAATAGGTACTGCTCTGGTTGGAAGGTAACGGCGTTCCATGCAGTCATGCCAGTGGCCACATGACCTTGGAGGTGTCTATGGACAACGCCGGCTCTTCGGCTTAGAAATGGAGATGGGCACCAACCCCCAGAGTCGGTCACGACTGGACTTAACGTCAGGGGAAAACTTGAACACGCCTATCTGTATTTTATAATGCGTTTTATGAATGTCTTATGTAAGTTAATTTTTTAACTGATTTATAGTGTATTGTACAGTTTGTATATGTGTGTTTTATTGTAAGCCGCCCTGAGTCCCCTGTTGGGTGAGAAGGGCGGGATATAAATATTGTAATAAATAAATAAAGGTTTTCTCCTGACATTAAGTTCAGTCGTGTCTGACTTTGGGGGTTGGTGCTCATAAAGCGGATGAGATTCTAAATGGGTTATATAGCTGTGTGGAAAGGCCTTGAATCTACACTGCCATGTGATCCAGTTCAAATCTGATAATCTGTATTTTATAGGCAGTGTGGAAGCGGCCTAAGTGAGACCTAACTCTGCCTGTCCCCTGGGCTGAGTGGGTTGCTAGGAGACCAAGTGGGTGGAGCTTAACCTTCTAACTGGCAGCAATTGGATAAAAACAATTATTCCTCTCCCTCTAATTAGGACTTTATTTTTCTTTTCTTTTTGTTGTATCAACCTAGAGGCGTGGATGAGGGGTCGTGCTGTCAATTTTCAAGGTTGTGGGGTGTTTAGTTTTGTTGTTTTGTTGGTCGCCGGGATTCCATCACTCTTTTATATATATAGATAGCCAGAAGGTAATTCTTTTTTTTTTAATAGTTTTTATTGAAACTTTGTTAATACCTGAAAGTGATATGGGGGCTGTAAACTAAAGGAAAAGTTAATGAGGGAAGGTTGGGTGTGGAGGAAGATGGAGTGGTAAGGAAAAAGAAATGGGATAAGGATAAAGGGGGAAGGGTGGATATGGATTGAGGCGAAAGGATCGGGAGTACTGGCTATTTAGCCAGGGGAAAGTTACCTATGCTCTGGGGATTGGGGGTAGGGTGGCTTCCGTTCTTCTCTTCCAATGTGGTTTCTTCTATCTTCATTCATATTCTTTTTTTTAGATAATCTTCAAAATCAGTCCAGTTTTTATTTTATTTTATTGGCCTTGCCGGAATTGTCCTTTAACCAAAAGGTTAAATTGTCCATATCTCTTATTTCAATGATTTTATTTATCCATTGATCTTTAGTGGGGGTTTCTTCTGATTTCCAATATTTCGCCAAAAGCATCCTAGCAGCCGTTATAAAATAGGTGAAAAGTTTATCTTTATTTATCTCAATTTTAACTTCATAATCGTACAACCCTAACAGGAGAAGTTCCGGTTTCAGAATCATATTTAATTTAAGAATCTTATTATCATTTTCCAGCACTTTTCAATTTTTTTACAGCTCCACCACATGTGAAAGTAGGAGCCCACTTGATCCTTACACTTCCAGCATCTGTTATTGTTATTTTTGTACATTAGGCCCAGTTTTTTCGGTGTTAGATACCACCTATGTATTAATTTTAACCAGTTCTCCTTTAGATCTGAAGCATATGTGTAATTCTATATCTAACAATTTGGGACAAGGCACAAAGGTTGTGTCCGCTGAACTGTCTGAAAGCAAGGGGCTCAATATCTCAGACAGACATTTGGAAAAAGTTGGATTTTTGGAGTATTTTGGATGTTGGGATAATGGGATACAATAGCGTCCTCAATATTCTGATAGATACAGAGAAATCAAAACAATCAAAGAAATAAAAAAGATCAATAGTCGTGATTTAAGGAGCGATATCAAGTGGGTTTATTGAGGTACAGTAGAGTCTCACTTATCCAACACTCGCTTATCCAGTGTTCTGGATTATCCAACGCTTTTTTGTAGTCAATGTTTTCAATACATCGTGATATTTTGGTGCCAAGTTCGTAAATACAGTAATTTCTACATAGCATTATTGTGTATTGAACTACTTTTTCTGTCAAATTTGTGGTATATCATGATGTTTTGGTGCTTAATTTGTAAAAGCATAACCTAATTTGATGTGTAATAGGCTTTTCCTTAATCCCTCCTTATTATCCAACATATTCGCTTATCCAACGTTCTACTGGCCCGTTTATGTTGGATAAGTGAGACTCTACTGTATTTTGGATGTCGGGATAATGGGATACAATAGCGTCCTCAAAGTTCTGATAGGTACAGAGAAATCAAAACAATCAAAGAAATAAAAAATGTCAATAGTCGTGATTTAAGGAGCGATACCAAGTGGGTTTATTGATGTATTTGCATAGAATACAGGAAGGACCTGCCTTCCTCCTTGATCCAAAGAGTCCGTTCCAAAGCCAAGTCCGTTTCAATAAACTCTATGTTTCAGCTTCAGTTCTTCCAGTGTCCAGATCTGCAAAGACAAGATTATGGGAAAGTCAGGCTCAGGGGAGGGAGGAGGAGGAGAAGCAGCAGTCAGGAGGCTTATTGTCATGCCTTTCGTGGGTAGTTGCCTCAGCACTAGAATCATATGAGTTCCTGCATTTTGTAGACTAATGTTAGATCTATGCCCAAAGTCAAGAGTGTCCCAACAAGGAGATGGACATTTTCCCATCAGAGTTGCCCTCCACCTCGTCTTTTTCTAGTCCTCACCAGCTTCACAGTACTCCACGTTCTTCAGAAAGAGGCCACATGCTGGTGCAATGGTGCTTGGGGGATAAGCCATCAAGTCACGGATATCCAGGAGCGTCTTCACGCACTCAGGATCCAGGCGGTGCTGGCCCACGGCCACCAACACCCCAGCCATGCGGCGGACCTGGAAGGACAGGAAAGAGGAGATGATGGAGAAGGTCCAGCTTTGGGAGATGGACACGACTTGCATGAGCCTGTGTCCAGAAGAAGGAGAGTGAACAAAATAGTCAACGGTCTGGAAGCCAAGGCCTCTGAGGAGCACCTTGAGGAGCTGTGGATGTTGAAGGTTGAGAGATGAGGACACAAGAGCCATGTTTAAATATTTGAAAGGATGTCACGTTGAGAAGGAGGCAAGTGTGTTTCTGCTGATCCTGAGATTAGGACACAATGGAGCAATGAATTCAAGTTGCAGAATATTTGTAAGAACTTCCTAACGGTCAGAACTGTTCAAGAGTGGACTACGCTGCCGTGGAGTCTCCTTCTTTGGAGGTATTTATTTAAGTAGAGCAGTGGTTCCCAACCTTTTTTGACCAGGGGTCACCACTTGGACTAGGGACCACTACTTGGACCATGGACCACTTGGACCAGGGATCACTTGGACCAGGGATCACTTGGACCAGGGACCACTTGGACCAGGGACCACTTGGACCAGGGACCACTTGGACCAGGGACCACTTGGACCAGGGACCACTTGGACCAGGGACCACTTGGGCCAGGGACAACTTGGACCAGGGACCACTTGGACCAGGGACCACTTGGACCAGGGACCACTTGGACCAGGGACCACTCTCCAACGTTAGTACCAAAAGGGTTAAGAATAGTTTTCTGGCCAACTTTAAAGTCAGTTTGGTTATTTGGGGTGCTGATTCAGAAAATTGCATTGGATAGCCCACATCAGCTCTAGTTTCTGGTACAGAACATATGCCATCCAGTAGTCGCCATCTGCTCTCCCAAAGAAAACCATATTTAATAATCTAGAGCTGATATGGTCTATCCCAGTGGTTCCCAAACTTATTTGGCCTACTGCCCCCTTTCCAGAAAAAAATATTACTCAGCACCCGTTGAAAAGGGGGCGTGGCTTAGAGGGGTGGGCGGGGCTGAGCCTCTCCCCTAGTCCAAGATGCAGGGCTGGGAGGGGGAGGTGGGCGGGGCCACAAATAGGCAGCCAGGACTGGGATGGGCGGAGTTACAAGCTCTGAGGCAGGGCTGAGCTTCTATCCCTGTCCTGCAGAGCCAGCCAGGACACGGGGCGGGGCTAGAGGAGGGGGCAGGGCCTCTTCCCAAGTGCCTGGCGGGACTGAACCTCTATACCCCGCCCACGTGTTCTAGGCCCCGCCCCTAGCCCTACCCTTTAGTCCTAAAAGGCCTCTCAAGGGAAGTATAGAGGCTCAGCCCTGTCTCAGGCTCTTGGAAGGAGGCCCCGCCCCCACCTCTAGCCCCGCCCTTTAGTCCTAAAAGGCCTCCCAAGAGAAGTATAGAGGCTCAGCCCTGTCTTGGGCTCTTGGAAGGAGGCCCCGCCCCCTTCCCTAGCTCCACCTCTGTCTCCTAACAGGCACCTCAGGAGAAGTATAGATTCTCAGCCCTGTCTCGGGCTCTTGGGAAGAAGCCACGCCCACTCCTCTAGCTCCGCCCCATGTCCTAACAGGTGTCTCAGGTGCTCAGCCCTGTCTCTGGCACTTGGGAAGAGGCTCCGCCCCTCCCCTGGCCTCGCCCCCGTGTCCTAATAGGTGCCATCACCACCCCCCTGGATTGCTCCAGCACCCACTTTGCACCCAATGCAATTTTCTGAATCAGCCCCCCAAATAACTCCAGAAACAGGCCACAAAACGAAGACACCAAGGCGCCCCTACTTCCAGGCGCCATATGGAAGGGGGAGGGAGGAAGAGGAGAAGCAGCAGTCAGGAGGCTTGTTGGAGGAGGAGAAGCAGCAGTCAGGAGGCTTGTTGAAGGAGGAGAAGCAGCAGTCAGGAGGCTTGTTGGAGGAGAAGCAGCAGTTAGGAGGCTTGTTGGAGGAGGAGAAGTAGCAGTCAGGGGGCTTGTTGGAGGAGGAGAAGCAGCAGTCAGGCAGCTTGTTGGAGGAGGAGAAGCAGCAGTCAGGGGGCTTGTTGGAGGAGGAGAAGCAGCAGTCAGGGGGCTTGTTGGAGGAGGAGAAGCAGCAGTCAGGGGGCTTGTTGGAGGAGGAGAAGCAGCAGTCAGGGGGCTTGTTGGAGGAGGAGAAGCAGCAGTCAGGCAGCTTGTTGGAGGAGGAGAAGCAGCAGTCAGGGGGCTTGTTGGAGGAGGAGAAGCAGCAGTCAGGGGGCTTGTTGGAGGAGGAGAAGCAGCAGTCAGGGGGCTTGTTGGAGGAGGAGAAGCAGCAGTCAGGGGGCTTGTTGGAGGAGGAGAAGCAGCAGTCAGGGGGCTTGTTGGAGGAGGAGAAGCAGCAGTCAGGAGGCTTGTTGGAGGAGGAGAAGCAGCAGTCAGGTGGCTTGTTGGAGGAGAAGCAGCAGTCAGGAGGCTTATTGTCATGCCTTTCATGGGTAGTCAGTCTCTTCTCTCCCGACATCCCCGTTGCCTCCGCACTAGAAGAGTGTTTCACGAGAGCAGTCACTCTTGTTGCAACGGTGTAGTAACTGTGAGGCCACTGACCATATTTTAGTTCTCGCTGACCACTGGTGGTCCACAGACCACAGGTTGAGAACCACTGAAGTAGAGGCTGAATGGCCAACTTTTGGGAAGGATTGGACTGCATGGCAGAAGGGGTCGGACTGAATGGCCCTTGGTGTCTCTTCCAACTCTAGGACCTCACGATTCTATTTTATTTATTTAGAAACTGACATTTCACTCATCAGAAACCACGGCGTTTTTGCTTTCAGAAAGGAAACCATTGCAATTTGCTTTTGTGGAAAGATTCGTGACCACTTCTGACACACATTCTGAAGGTTATGCACCGATCGTGAATCAAATGGTAGTAGCAGCAGGAAACGGCATGTTATGTACTACCAGCCAAAGAAGAGAATGTAACGTGTGTGTGTTTCCTCAGAGGTATAAATAAAGGTAGAGTTTCCTTTCGAAATAGACAAAGCGTGGGGAGAAAAGACGAAAAAGCAACTGACCACATCCCTCTAAACTAGGAAAAATTGAGTAAGAAAGAACTTACTTTTTCCAACACCCACAGGGCACGGAATTATTTACAGATATGTTCTCTCCAATTCTAAACGGGTTTCCAAAACAATTCAAAGTTGGAAGAGACCCCAAGGGCCTTCCAGTCTAACCCCCTTCTGCCCTGCAGGAGTACACAATCCAAACCCTCCCGACAGATGGCCAAAACATCCTGAGAAAGGGACTCTTCCACTGTATATTTTTTTCAATCCACTATGTGTAAGAGCAAATAGCTTTTCCGGAAGTTACCACCAGAGAGCACCATTCTATTCTGCTTAATCTAGCCTCTTTTCGAGTTGCATTGAAGCTCAGAACATACAATTTTCTTTCCCTGGTTTTTCCAGAAGCATTTGGGTTTAATACTCCTCCAACCCAGATCTTTTGTATATTGATAAAACTGACATGGTACAATAGAGTCTCACTTATTCAACACTCGCTTATCCAACGTTCTGGATTATCCAATGTATTTTTGTAGTCAATGTTTTCAATATAACATGATATTTTGGTGCTAAATTCGTAAATACAGTAATTACTACATAGCATTACTGTGTATTGAATTACTTTTTCTGTCAATTTTGTTGTATAACATGATGTTTTGGTGCTTAATTTGTAAAATCATAACCTAATTTGATGTTTAATAGGCTTTTCCGTAATCTCTCCTTATTATCCAACATATTCGCTTATCCAACGTTCTGCCGGCCCGTTTACGTTGGATAAGCAAGACTCTACTGTAGTTGCATTTACATGACAAGAAATTGGGAGAAAACTTTGGTCTTCCAGATATTTTGGAACTAAAACTACCTTGGGTTGTTGTGAGTTTTCTGGGCTGTCTGAAGCATTCTCGTCTGACGTTTTGTCCACATCTATGGCAGGCATCCTCAGAGGTTGGGAGGTCTGTTGGAAATGAGGCAAGTGGGGTTTATATATCTCTCTTGAATGTCCAAGGTGGGAGAAAGAACTCTTGTCTGTTGGGGGCAATGTGATTGTTGTAATTGGCCAGCTTGATTAGCATTGAAATGCCTTGCATCTTCAAAACCTGACTGCTTCCTGCCTGGGGGAATCCTTTGTTGGGAGGTGTTAGCTGGCCCTGATTGTTTCATGCCTGTCTTCTGAGTGTTGTTCTTTATTTACTGTCCTGATTTTAGAGTTTTTTTTAATAGTGGTAGACAGATTGTGTTCATTTTCATGGTTTCTTCCTTTCTATTGAAATTGCCCACATGCTTGGTGGAGCAATGTGGTGGAGGCTCCTTCTTTGGAGGCTTTTAAGCAGAGGCTGGATGGCCATCTGTCGGGGGTGCTTTGAATGCGATTTCCTGCTTCTTGGCAGGGGGTTGGACTGGATGGCCCATGAGGTCTCTTCCAACTCTACTATTCTATGATTCTATGATTCTGTGATGTCAATGGCTTCTCTGTGTGGTCTGACATGGTGGTTGTCAGAGTGGTCCAACACTTCCTAACAAAGGATTCCCCCAGGCAGTGCTAATCAAGGCAATCACTTGCAACAAAAGTTGCAGACAAACCTACTACCTCTCCCATGTTGAAGTTTTCTGCACTTTGGCCCAGATCCGTGTTTTAGCCTCCTGTTTTTAACATTTTATGCTGTATGCTGACTTTTTATGATTGTTTTACTGATGTTGATGTTTTATTGATGCGAAATTTTTTATTGTCGTATTGTTGTTATTGTATTGTTGTGTTGGGCATGGCCCCATGTAAGCCACTCCGAGTCCCTCCGGGGAGATGGGGCGGGGTATAAAAATAAAGTTATTATTATTATTACAGTAGAGTCTCACTAATCCAAGCCTCGTTTATCCAAGCCTCTGGATAATCCAAGCCATTTTTGTAGTCAATGTTTCCAATATATCGTGATATTTTGGTGTTAAATTCGTAAATACAGTAATTACAACATAACATTACTGCGTATTGAACTACTTTTTCTGTCAAATTTGTTGTATAATATGAAGTTTTGGTGCTTAATTTGTAAAATCATAACCTAATTTGATGTTTAATAGGCTTTTCCTTGATCAGTCCTTATAATCCAAGATATTCGCTTATCCAAGCTTCTGCCAGCCCGTTTAGCTTGGATTAGTGAGACTCTACTAAAAGTTCTTTCTCCCACCCTGGACCTTCCACAGATATATAAACCCCACTTGCCTCGTTTCCAACAGACCTCACAACCTCTGAGGATGCCTGCCATAGATGCAGGCGAAATGTCAGGAGAGAATGCTTCTGGAACATGGCCATACAACCCGGAAAACTCACAGCAACCCAGTTATTCTGGCCATGAAAGCCTTCGACTACACAGTATTAGGCTGTGTGTTAGATGCTGTGTTTTGGGGTAAATGGATATATATAGTTGTAAACATGCAGCTAAAAAGGTGAATGTGATTCTAGGGTCCATATCAAGGAAAATCATACCCCCACTCTTTGACAACACGTAAAACTATTTTCCTCAGAGATCAAGATAGTGTGATTTGCTCAACAACCCATTGGGGTTTCTATGATTTGAACCCTGGTTTCCAGAGTCTGAGTCCAAAGGACTCACTTGGGACACTCCTATCCTGCTCAGTTAAAAAGACCCAAAAGTATAGTAATGTAAGTGTTAAATCAGTGAGTGGCCAGTAGGAAAATAAAATTGATATTAGATCAACGTCCTTCTGTAAAGGAAAAGCTAGATCTCTCGCTGTACCTGCTTGTAGAGAAATGACCGGCTGGTGAATTCCAGTTCCCAAAACTTCAGGTCGCTGGAAAAGGGAAATAAGAGTTACTCACAATGATGGGACTTGTTTCTGAACATAACAGGATGGAGCAAAGCATTAGCAAAGGCCAGGAGTGGACATAATGCTTGTTGGAAATACCCTGTTTCCCCGAAAATAAGACATCCCCAGAAAATAAGACCTAGTAGAGGTTTTGCTAAATTGCTAAATATAAGGCCTCCCCGAAAGTAAGACCTAGCAAAGTTTTTGTTTGGAAGCATGCCCAACGAACAGAACATCAGAGCAGATCGGTAAATGTATGTACCACAGAGTGTTGTAAATGGAAATATTGGTAGTAATAAGAAATTCTTGATAGGATTCAGAGCTTGTCTGGTTATGCTGGTTTGTGATGACAGCTACTGCACAGTATATAATAAATGTTCATTTTTTTGTTCAACAATAAATGTGAATTTTTCTTCATGGAAAAATAAGACATCCCCTGAAAATAAGACCTAGAGCATCTTTGGGAGCAAAAATTAATATAAGACACTATCCTATTTTCGGGGAAACACGGTAGCAACCTTTTCCAAGCTTCCACTAGTTATTTGTTATGTATATAATTCAAATTACTTATTGTTTTGTTTATGTGCATATTGGTTTAGTTTTCTTTGAGTCCATGCTGTGGGAGTGGCTGCAAAATGTGATCAGATCTGGGCTTGTTCAGGACTCCGACTTCGTTTTAGAAACAGTATGCTTTTAGACTTTGTGGAAACATTTGCTTTCAGGAACTATATTCTTGGACTTTCAGACTAGATAGAGACTCTATTAGACTCTCAGGACAGAGAGATGCTTTAGATTTTGGACTTAATTCTAAGAAAGATGCCCTGTGTTACCTATAGAGAAACTACTTTAAATCCTATTTGTAACTGGACTGATAAGACTTTTTGCTTCCCATTGTCTTCCATTGTCTCTAACCTTTGGCCTGTCTCTCCATGGCATCAACCCGGCTGGAAATAAACCCTTCTGACCATAAACAAAGCGCAATAATAGGCTGCTAATACCTCACATGCGATTTCACGGAGGAAGGTATTTGGCCACTCAGCAGTCAACGTCAGCAGTTCTGATGGGGGAAAAACGTGCTTGGAAGAATCATTTTATAATGCCAGTTTATTCCCCCAGGCAGGAATCAGCCAGGCTTTGATACTGCAAGGCTTTCAATGGCTTCTCTGCGTAGTCTGTGATGGTGGTTGTTAGAGTGGTCCAACATTTTCCAATTGTGTCCAGGGTGGTTCATGCAGCCAGACCTTGAAGCTGCAAGGCTTTTTGATGCTTATCAAGGTGATCAGTTGCAACATTCACGCTTGCATAAACCCCACTTGCCTAGTTTCCAACAGACCTCACAACCTCACAGAGGATTCCCCGAGGCAGGAAGCAGCCAGGCTTTGAAGCTACAAGGCTATTCAATGCTAATCAAGCTTGCCAATGGCAACATTCATACTTGCTTCAAGGAGACAAGAGTTCTTTCTCCCACAGATGTATAAACCCCACTTGCCTAGTTTCAACAGACCTTATAACCCCATAGAGGATTCCCCGAAGCAGGAAGCAGCCAGGCTTTGAAGCTGCAAGGCTATTCAATGCTAATCAAGCTTGCCAATGGCAACATTCATACTTGCCTCAAGGAGACAAGAGTTCTTTCTCCCACCCTGGAGGTTATTCCACAGATACATAAACCCCACTTGCCTAGTTTCAACAGACCTTATAACCCCATAGGGGATTCCCCGAAGCAGGAAGAAGCCAGGCTTTGAAGCTGCAAGGCTATTCAATGCTAATCAAGCTTTCCAATGGCAACATTCATACTTGATTCAAGCAGACAAGAGTTCTTTCTCCCACAGATATATAAACCCCACTTGCCTAGTTTCCAACAGACCTCACAACCTCACAGAGGATTCCCTGAGGCAGGAAGCAGCCAGGCTTTGGAGCTGCAAGGCTATTCAATGCTAATCAAGCTTTCCAATGGCAACATTCATACTTGCTTCAAGCAGACAAGAGTTCTTTCTCCCACAGATATATAAACCCCACTTGCCTAGTTTCCAACAGACCTCACAACCTCACAGAGGATTCCCCGAGGCAGGAAGCAACCAGGCTTTGGAGCTGCAAGGCTATTCAATGCTAGTCAAGCTTGCCAATGGCAACATTCATACTTGCCTCAAGGAAACAAGAGTTCTTTCTCCCACAGATATATAAACACCACTTGCCTAGTCTCCAACAGACCTCACAAACCCTGAGGATGCCTGCCATGGATGTGGGTGAAACGTCAGGAGAGAATGCTTCTGGAACATGGCCATACAGCCCAGAAAACTCACAGTAACCCAGTGGTTCCAGCCAAAAGAATACCTGCTTTGAACGGGTTACACATGGGAAGAAACCCCTGAAACGGGGTAGCATGAGCAACGAATGGCACCTATATCCTCTCACCTACTCTTGACGTGGTGCATCAAGAAGCCCGAAGAAGGTCTGATCTCCAGCTGGTCAATTGTCTTGACCGGGTTCTTTGCAGGTAATTCGGAGGAAGCAGAGCGGAAGGTGCTGAAGTCATGGGTGCCCACCAGCAACCCTGCTGCTTCCTGCATAGCGGCCAAGTCCAAATGGCTGGGAAAAAGAGTCAGAGGGAGTCCGTGAGAAGAGGCCATCAATGAAATAACTTAGATTCCGAGTTCAACTTTATTATTATTTTTGGTCATTGCAAAGCCTGGAATCCCCTGTTGTACTTGAGCAAACTCCTGCCTCAAGCAAACAAAGAGTATTTTCTCCCACCCTGGACATCATTCCACGGATATATAAACCCCACTCACTGAGTTACCAACACACTTCACAACCTTGGCATCAACCTCCACTGAGGTCTAAAGCGAACTGCCAGCACAATGGTTGATAATCATACAATGCAAAATGGAGTCCTGAGTCTGAACATGCTCAGTGCAATCGTATGTAAATACAAAATGGAGTTCTGAGTCTGAACATGCTCAGTGCAATCGTGTGTAAATAAAAAATGGAGTTCTGAGTCTGAACATGCTCAGTGCAATCGTATGTAAATACAAAATGGAGTCCTGAGTCTGAACATGCTCAGTGCAATCGTGTGTAAATACAAAATGGAGTTCTGAGTCTGAACATGCTCAGTGCAATCGTATGTAAATACAAAATGGAGTCCTGAGTCTGAACATGCTCAGTGCAATCGTATGTAAATACAAAATGGAGTTCTGAGTCTGAACATGCTCAGTGCAATCGTATGTAAATACAAAATGGAGTCCTGAGTCTGAACATGCTCAGTGCAATCGTGTGTAAATACAAAATGGAGTTCTGAGTCTGAATATGCTCAGTGCAATCGTATGTAAATACAAAATGGAGTTCTGAGTCTGAACATGCTCAGTGCAATCGTATGTAAATACAAAATGAAGTCCTGAGTCTGAACATGCTCAGTGCAATCGTGTGTAAATACAAAATGAAGCCCTGAGTCTGAATATGCTCAGTGCAATCGTGTGTAAATACAAAATGGAGTTCTGAGTCTGAACATGCTCAGTGCAATCGTGTGTAAATACAAAATGGAGTTCTGAGTCTGAACATGCTCAGTGCAATCGTGTGTAAATACAAAATGGAGTTCTGAGTCTGAACATGCTCAGTGCAATCATATGTAAATACAAAATGGAGTTCTGAGTCCGAATATGCTCAGTGCAATCGTATGTAAATACAAAATGGAGTCCTGAGTCTGAACATGCTCAGTGCAATCGTATGTAAATACAAAATAGAGTTCTGAGTCTGAATATGCTCAGTACAATCACATGTCTATAGTCCCTCCCACACTAAAGAGGTACAGTCAAACTGTACATAGAATACAGTTTAGCAAACACATACATTAACAAATAAATCGTGAGAGGCTTGCTATTTCCAACAACACTTGCCTCAAGCAGGCAAGAGTTCTTTCTTCCACTGTGGCAAAATACCAGGAGAGAATGCTTCTGGAACATGGCCAGACAGCCCGGAAATCTCACAGCAACCCAGTGATTCCGGCCATGAAAGCCCTTGATAACACATCCAGCGATAGCAACAGCGTCCCATGTTAGAATCATTGTGACAACGTTGTAGCTCAATGACCTATGTAGTGATAAGTGATAACCTTAGATCTCAATATCCCATGTAGGATCGCGGCTACATATAGTAATGAAATAAAAAAATAAAAAATAATAAATAAATAAATATAAATAATAATAATAATAATAATAATAATAATAATGAAGCCGGAAGCTGGAAAATGTTAAATTGCTGCTTTGTCTGTGTCTGTATGTCGCGTATGTCTAATGGCATTGAATGTTTGCCATGTATATGTACATTGTGATCCGCCCTGAGTTCCGTTCGGGGTGAGAAGGGCGGAATATAAATACTGTAAATAAATAAAATAAATTGTACTGAGCATGTTCAGACTCAGGACTCCATTTTGTATTCGGTGTGATACAAAATAAATAATAATGTAATAATAATAACTTTATTTTTGTATCACGCCTCCATCTCCCTGAAGGGACTCAGGGCGGCTCACATGAGGACAAGCCCGAACAACATAGATTAAAACATAGATCAGTAAAATTAAAACATTATAGCCACATAAAAACAACATAAATGGTTCCCGTCCCCTTGATCAGGTTGTGTGTTATTTATTGCTATATACAGTAGAGTCTCACTTATCCAAGCCTCGCTTATCCAAGCCTCTGGATTATCCAAGTCATTTTTGTAGTCAATGTTTTCAATATATCATGATATTTTGGTGCTAAATTCATAAATTTATAAAGCAACATCAACAGTGATTTATTATAGCTTAATGTCCCACTATTGAGCCTCTAGTACAGTTAGGACTGAATGTTCTTGATGCAGACACCTATCCTTGCCTGAACTGCTGACCTGAAGGTTGGGTTGCTGACCTGAAGGTTTCCGGTTCAAATCCGGAAGACGGGGTGAGCTTCTGTCTGTCAGCTCTAGCTCGCAGGGACATGAGAGAAGCCTCCCGGCAGGATGGTTACACATCTGGGCATCCCCTGGGCGACGTCTCTGTAGACGGCCAATTCTCTCACACCAGTATCTTCTCAAATTGCTTCTGACACAATTAAAATCTCCTGTCTGGTTCATCATCTCAATATGAACGGTGGATGGTGGAAGGCAATGGTTCAGACTTTGGAAACTCACCCTCTCTGTGTCACCCAGCAGAGATTCCGCTCAAAGACCGGCAGGTCGGAAGGACAAGAGCAACCGGTTACAACTCGGTAGACGTAAGTCCTCGACAAGGCTGAGAAACGTGCGTGGAAAGTGTCCGAGACGCGGCGAGCAGCAAGAACGCTGAGATAGAAAAAGGAGAAGGATGAGTTGCCGAGACACATGCGATGCTGAATAACGCTTGCTGTTTGGGTTGGATTGGCACAAGTAACAAAACTAAGACCGTGAAATAAAGGTTTCATGTACTTTCTTGGCTCAACGATTAACCAAAAGGGAGAAATCGGAAGACTTGTTTGGAAAGGCAACCATGAATGAGCTAGATAAGATCCTAAAGTGTGTGTATATGTGTCTTCTCGTTGCTTGCCTACTTATGGAAACTCCATGGCTTCTTGGGAAAGGTGCTCCCTTTGAATGACAGCCTAAAGCGCCTGGTATTTGTTGGAGTCTCTTTCCCAGATACTAACCACAACCGACCTGAGATGAAAACCGGAGCATTCACTTTGGCCGTCCTAACCTGGAGGAAACTCCCAAGTCAGGCGAGTCGGAGATGGCGTGAGCCAGATCCAGGTTGACAGCTTCACCGAGCATTACACCTGTGGGTCCCTCGGAGCAGCAGAAAGAAGTCGCCCTTCCTTGTCTGGCCCCAGACGGAGCCTGCCTCGCAAGCGGCGTACGCGCCGACACGGCCGCTGTAAAGACGACTGGCTGGGAGGGGGAAAGTGACCTAGTTTTCGTCTATCTCCATCTCTCCCCACAGCTGCTGCTGCGGCGGGAAAGTGATTACTGACCGTCTGAAAACAGCAAAGGGAAGCAAGATGCTCTTCCCGACCAGCCTGGGGCATGGCCAAGGAAGCGTCTCGGTATCCCCAGTGAGCTACTGTCTCTGGATCAGTGGGAAAAGTGTTCCAGTTTCAACTACACCTAGAATCATAGAATCTCAGGGTTGGAAGAGACCTCGTGGACCATCCAAGAAGCAGTGAAATCGCACAATTTCAGTTGAGGATAACTGTGGTTCAGTGGTTCAACAATATGGAAATGGGCACAGGTGCCCGAAAAGGGGAATCGCAGTTCCCATAAAAGTCAGATAAAAGAACAAATTAAAAGCATGCTATAATAAAAACAAATTAAAAGCAGACTATTAGCAGGGTCATCCTATAGTAAATATCGGTCCACTAAGAGGCTCTGGAGGGGGATAGAGGGAGCATTTGTAGTATTTCAGTTATAACAGATTGCTCTGGCTACAGGCCCTGTGGGGTCAGTCATCGTCCATCTGATGGAAATTGCTGCCGCACAGAACCTGGCGACACTATAGGTTATTGCAGAACAGGAGTCTGAGAGCAGCAGAGAGGTGTAGTATCTTTCAGTGCGTCCTGGATGTTTTAAAAGCCAAGGAGTGATGAAATTGATTCTAATATCTCTATAAAACATACACTGGAGGATACCTGTGGAATTCTAGGTTGCATCAATCATTTAGCGTCTAGATCAGTGGTTCCCAAACTTATTTGGACTACCGCCCCCTTTCCAGAAAAAATATTACTCAGCGCCCCCTGGAAAGGGGGCGTGGCTTAGAGGGGTGGGCGTGGCTCCTGCTCAAGTGGGCGGGGCTGAGCCTCTCCCCTAGTCCAAGATGCAGGGATTGGAGGTGGAGGGGGGCGGAGCCACAAATGGGCGGTCAGGTCTGGGATGGGCGGGGTTACAAGCTCTGAGGCAGGGCTGAGCTTCTATCACTGTCCTGCGGCGCCTGCCAGGACACGGGGCGGGGCTAGAGGAGAGGCTCAGCCCTGTCTCAGGCTTTTAGAAGGAGCCCCGCCCCCTTCCCTAGCTCTGCCCTCTGTGTCCCAAGAAGCGCCTCAGGAGAGGTATAGATTCTCAGACCTGTCTCAGACTCTTGGGAAGAGGCCCCGCCCCCACCCCTAGCCCCGCCCTTTAATCCTAAGAGGCCTCTCAGGAGAGATATAGAGGCTCAGCCCTGTCTCTGACTCTTGGAAGGAGGCCCCGCCCCCTTCCCTAGCTCCACCCTCTGTGTCCCAACAAGCGCCTCAGGAGAGGTATAGAAGATTCTCAGCCCTGTCTCGGACTCTGGAAGAAGCCACGCCCACTCCTCTAGCTCCGCCCTTTAGTGCTAAAAGGCCTCTCAGAAGAGGTATAGAGGCTCAGCCCTGTCTCTGGCTTTTAGAAGGAACCCCGCCCTCTTCCCTAGCTCCGCCCCCGTGTGTCCTAACAGACGCCTCAGGCGCTCAGCCTGTCTCCAGCACTTGGGAAGAGGCTCCGCCCCTCCTCTGGCTCCGCCTCCATGTCCTAATAGGTGCCTAATAGGTAGCGCCCACTTTGGGAATCTCTGATTTAGTGTCTAGATCGAGGGAAGTCCATAGCCGCACTCTATTCTGTTTTGCTCTGACCTCACGTGGAATATTGCGTCCCATTTTTGGCCCCATAATTTTATTTATTTATTTATTTATTTATTTATTTATAGTATTTATATTTTGCCCTTCTTTCTCACCCCGAAGGGGACTCAGGGCGGATCACAATGCTCATATACTTGGCAAACATTCAATTTCATTAGACATATCTAGACAGACACAGAGGCAATTTAACATTTTCCAGCTTCCAGCTTCATGAGGGTCTGCTCGATTCCAGCCACAGGGGGAGTTACCGCTTCACTGTCCACTTGTGACACCGAGTCCTTGATAGAGTACTTCCTCATTCTTCTGCACGCTGCTGGGGTTTTTTATGGTGTCGTTTACATGCTCAAGAGCATGTAAACAGGAGCTTGGCTACTGGATTTGTGACTGTTCCAACCACGTGGTAGTGCAATGAGTTAAACTCTTGACCTGAAGGTTGCTGGTTCAAATCCGCGAGATGGGGTGAGCTTCCGTCCGTCAGCTCTAGCTTGCGGGGACATGAGAGAAGCCTCCGAGCAGTATGGTAATACATCCGGGTGTCCCATGGGCATCGTCTCCGTAGACAGCCAATTCTCTCACACCAGAAGCGACTTGTAGTATGTTCTCATGATAATAAACATCTAATTTCCTAATACCAAAAATAGAGTGTCACTGGACATGGGAGCTCTATTGAACTATGGATTTGTCCAATTGCCTTTCCAAGCTATCGTGGTTAGATATGGATCCAGACAACGGCAAAGACAAAACCCAGCATCCATTCTGATCGGAAACAAACCAAACCCATTAGCATGAATATATTCTAGCCTTCTGGACTTTACTGCCGCAAACACAGCTGGCTGTGCTTTTGAACCAATTGTAAGGAGTTAGCATAATGCTAAATCGCATTTAGAAAATCCCGCAATAATTATGGATTGACGGATCACTCTTAATTCCTGTCCCTTTCATGCGTCTGTTCCATCCTATTTATGCGGCATTATTTTAATATTTTTTATAGCTGCGCAATATTTACTCCATTAGCCTGTCTTTTAAAAAAAGTATTTATTATTTATGTATTTATTTGCAACATTTATATCCCACCCTTCTCGCCCCAAAGGGGACTCAGGGCGGCTTAGAAGTTTATGTACTTATAATATATTATTAGCATAGCACAATATAAGCAATATATGTTATTATATTGTACTAAATCACCATACTGCAATATTATTAGTAACTAGCTGTGTATTATAGTGTATTATTATTATTCTATTACATTATACTATTATCATCAATATTATATCTTTATACACTATATTATATTATTAGTATATCATAATATTAGTATTATATATTACTAGCTGTGCCTGGTCACGCGTTGCTGTGGTGAAGTTTGGTGGTATGGGAATTAAAGTATTGAGGAATTGGTGGTTGTTAGTATATGTTATGTCCTAAAGCTTGTGGATATAGAATATTTCTGGTTCCTTTTTTTGTCTGTTGGAGGCAAGTATGAATGCTGCAATTAGCCAGAATGATCAGCATGTAATGGTCTTGCAGCTTCAAAGCTTGGCTGCTTCCTCCCAGGTGGAATCCTTTGTTGGGAGTTGTTAGCTGGCCCTGATTGTTTCCTGTCTGAAATTCCTCTGTTTTCAGGGTGTTGTCCTTTATTTACTGCCCTGACTATAGAGATTATATTGTTCTGTTTTATTATATCACAGTAATTATTATATATTTATAATCTTATATTATAAATATATAAAGGGGGCGAGGCCTACCCTTCTGACTGGCAGCCAGGGGGAGAACGGCTCTTCCTCATCCTTCTCCCCACTTTGTGTTTTTGGCGGTTTTCTTTTAATTTTGGCCTTATTTTCTAGGTTTTTTTGTTTGAAAGTCATAGATTGGATGACTATGTCTTTTGTGGCCAAATTTGCTGAGATTTGGTTCCGTGGTTTTGTTGTTTACTCCATGGGAAAAACGCACATTACATTATCTATCTATCTATCTATCTATCTATCTATATATATAATATGTCCTAATTAGAGAGAGAGGAATAATTGTTTTTATCCAATTGCTGCCAGTTAGAAGGCTAAGCTCCGCCCACTTGGTCTCCTAGCAACCCACTCAGCCCAGGGGACAGGCAGAGTTAGGCCTCACTTAGGCCTCTTCCACACTGCCTATAAAATACAGATTATCTGATTTGAACTGGATTATAAGGCAGTGTAGACTCAAGGCCCTTCCACACAGCTATATAACCCATTTATAATGGACTTAATGTCAGGGGAAAACCTTTACCCTTTACCTTAACTACCACCAATTCCTCAATACTTTATTTCCCATACCACCAGACTTCGCCACAGCAACGCATGGCCGGGCACAGCTAGTATAATATATAATTAATATTATTATATTGTATTATTAGTATTATATTGTATTACAATACAATATTATGAATATTACATGTATATACAATATGTTATAATATATATAACTTCAGTAAAAGAACTTGGGGTCTACACAAACTTTTTTTCATGCACAAAATTATTACAAAATTATTACAAAAGTATGTTGTTTGTTCGCTTGCTTTCCAGGAGCAAAAAATTGTTCCCATCCTCCATCGCGTATTTCCTCTGTGGTTTCTAATGGACAAGACAGAGAAAGGAAGGGAATAATGCCAACAGATGTTTCGGATTCCCTTTTATCCAATTGGCAGAAAATTCCGCGCCCGGGAAGAAGGAACAGGTGGGTAAGCGTTCAAGTGACATCACCAAGGTTGTTGATTTTGTTATTGTATTTATTTATATCCTGCTTTTTCTCTCTTAAACTCAAAGCAGCTATGAAATGGATCTTTAAGCCTGTGCGGAGGTCACAGCAAAGAATAATAATAATAATAATACAATAATACAGAGCATGACAGACCATGGGGGGAAGGGAGGTGGCTACTAAGCCCCTGCAGTCAGATTAGCTTCTGGGGGATAATAGGATCACCGGCCGTGTAAAATCCTTTTAGAGCAGATAAAGCACGAGGGCCAGGCCAAGAGAAAAGGAAGCACCAAAGACCCCGGCTGTATATATTCATGTATTAGTGTTGCCCAGGTTATTTGAAAAACTCATTTTTTTAATTGTACAAAATGCATAAGATTGTGGATTAACTGCAACTGACATCATATCAGGTTCACCCCCAGAAACTCCATCAGTACTTAAAAGTTTGTGATATTGGGCAAGTTTGTTCTGGATGCATCATCAGCAGGGTTCAGGCTGCAGAGTGAACTACAGCTCCCACCATGGCGGGTCAGTCCCCCTCAATTCCCTCCAGTAGGTCCAGTTGGTCATGGGAGTCCTGTGTGTCAGGTTTGGTCCAGATCCATCATTGGTAATGGTGACAGTGTCTCTGGATGTCAGTGAACTACAACTCCCAGAAATGAAGGTCAGTCCCCCACCCAAACCACTCTGGTATATTCAGTTGCTCATGGTGGTTTTGTGTACCAAGTTTGATCTAGGTCTGTCATCAGTGGGCTTCATAGTTTCTCTGGTTATAGGTGAACTACTAGAAATTGATATCTATTTCTCCCAAACCCCTTCAAATCTGGGCATATCAGACAAGCGTCCAT
This sequence comes from Anolis carolinensis, assembly GCF_035594765.1. Classification (NCBI taxonomy): domain Eukaryota; kingdom Metazoa; phylum Chordata; class Lepidosauria; order Squamata; family Anolidae; genus Anolis; species Anolis carolinensis. Next base: position 6,710,937 of record NW_026943826.1, read on the forward strand.
CATCTTTTGAGTTCACAGTGCTCTCTGGGAGTTGTGAACTACAACTCGCCCAAATCATGATGATTTTTTCCCCAAAGACCTGTATTTTTTGCAAGTCCTGGAGGCTCTGTGTGCCAATCTTGGTCCAATTACATCTTTGGTGGAGTTTGAGTGCTCATTGATTGCAGGTGAACTATACATCCCACACTACCCCTGCCCAGTTCTTGGTGTAAATCATCTACTAAGGCGACCAGGGCTGTTTCAGTTCCATGTTCCAGCCTAAAGTCATACTGCGTTGGATCTAGATCAGGGGTCCCCAAACTAAGACTTGTGGGCCAGATACAGCCCTCCAAGGTCATATACCTAGGAGCCTCCGGTGGCGCAATGGGTTAAAGCCTCGTAACTTGAAGGTTGGGTTGCTGACCTGAAAGCTGCCAGGTTCGAATCCCACCCGGGGAGAGTGCGGATGAGCTCCCTCTTTCAGCTCCAGCTCCATGCGGGGACATGAGAGAAGCCTCCCACAAGGATGGTAAAAACATCAAAAACATCCAGGCGTCCCCTGGGCAACGTCCTTGCAGACGGCCAATTCTGTCACTCCAGAAGCGACTCAAGTTGCTCCTGACATGAAAAAAAAAAAAAGGTCATATACCTGACCCCTGTCCTAAACTTTAGACTTAGGGTTGACCTAAGTCTACCTGGTCTTTGGAGGTCTCTTTGCTTACTTATGGCCCTATGAGATCGTCTAGATAGTCTTTGAAGGTCTCTTTGCTTAGCTATGGCCTTATGAGACTATCTAGAAGGCTTTTGGAGGTCACTTTCCTTACCTATGGTCCTATGAGACCGTCTAGATGGCATTTGAGGGTCCCTTTCCTTACCTATAGTTTTATGAGATTGTCTAGATGGCCTTTGGGGGCCCCTGTCCTTACTTATGGTCTTATGAGACAATCTAGATGGTCTTTGAGGTCCTTTTCCTTATCTATGGTCTTCTGATGGCCTTATGAGACCATCTAGATGGCTTTTGAAGGTTACTTTCCTTACCTATGGTCCTATGAGACCGTCTAAATGGCATTTGAGGGTCCCTTTCCTTACCTATAGTTTTATGAGATTGTCTAGATGGCCTTTGGGGGCCCCTGTCCTTACTTATGGTCTTATGAGACAATCTAGATGGTCTTTGAGGTCTCTTTCCTTATCTATGGTCTTCTGATGGCCTTATGAGACCATCTAGATGGCTTTTGAAGGTCACTTTCCTTACCTATGGTCCTATGAGACCGTCTAGATGGCATTTGAGGGTCCCTTTCCTTACCTATAGTTTTATGAGATTGTCTAGATGGCCTTTGGGGGCCCCTGTCCTTACTTATGGTCTTATGAGACAATCTAGATGGTCTTTGAGGTCCTTTTCCTTATCTATGGTCTTCTGATGGCCTTATGAGACCATCTAGATGGCTTTTGAAGGTCACTTTCCTTACCTATGGTCCTATGAGACCGTCTAGATGCCCTTTGAGGGTCCCTTTCCTTACCTATGGTTTTATGAGATTGTCTAGATGGCCTTTGGGGGCCCCTTTCCTTACCTATGGTCTTATGAGACAATCTAGATGGTCTTTGAGGTCTCTTTCCTTATCTATGGTCTTCTGATGGCCTGATGAGATCATCGAGATGGCCTTTGAGGGTCCCTTTCCTTACCTATGGTCTTATGAGACCATCTAGATAAACAGTGATTCAGTCCCAGAGCAGTTTAGGAAATGTAAGATGACCACCAAGAAGCCCGGTCTCTTTTTGGCACCCGCCAATCTGACAGATCCTATCAATGAGACAAGAAGTATCCTGAGAGTCTCTGGATCGGTGTGTGGGTCCTTTTCGAGGTTCTCACCCACACACCTCCGTCTCTCCCCCAGCCTTGAACTCGACAGATGGGTGGATCCGCGTGACATTTCTTCTCGGCTCCGGGCGCCACGCGTTGCCATGGGACCCAAGGAACGTGGGCACAATCCCGCGTCACAGCACACCTACTCCCCAAAGGTACTGAAGACGGTGGTTTGCAGAAAAACGGATCCCTTGGCTTTGTGTTGAGACGTTATATAAAGGGATTTATCTTACGGCTGGATGCTCCCAGGCTTTGTGGGCACTTGAGACTTGCGATTGCATAAGGAGTGGAGAACAGTCTTATTTTTATAATAATTCCCTTGTGGTGAGATATATACACAAAAGCCTTGTAGTGTCGCTTGTTCAGCAGCCGTAATATCTCTCGGTGCAATGAAAGCTTGTGATCATATTGATAGAGTTGTCGAAGGTTTTCATGGCCGGGATCACAGGGTTGTTGTATGTTTTCCGGGCTGTATGGCCATGTTCCAGAAGTATTCTCTCCTGACGTTTTGCCCACATTTATTTATTTTATTTATTTATTTACAGTATATATATAGATTTACAGTACAGTAGAGTCTCACTTATCCAACACAAACGGGCCGGCAGAATGTTGGATAAGCGAATATGTTGGACCTACATTAATTTTATATATGAATTTCCCCCTCATATGTTTGCAAATTCTATAAACATATCTAGAGATTTCAATGTACCTGTGTATCTGTATCTGCATGTATACATTATTTTATATATGAATTTTCACCTCATATGTTTGCAAGTCTTTGCAAATCCTATACAGATATAATTATCTATTTACAGAGAGATGTCTAGATAGATAGATATGAATATAGATACAGTATTTGCAAATTCTATAAACATATCTAGAGATTTCAATGTACCTGTATATCTATCTGCATGTATACATGATTTTATATATGAATTTTCACCTCATATGTTTGCAAGTCTTTGCAAATCCTATACAGATATAATTATCTATTTACAGAGAGATGTCTAGATAGATAGAAATGAATATAGATACAGTATTTGCAAATTCTATAAACATATCTAGAGATTTCAATGTACCTGTATATCTATCTGCATGTATACATGATTTTATATATGAATTTTCACCTCATATGTTTGCAAGTCTTTGCAAATCCTATACAGATATAATTATCTATTTACAGAGAGATGTCTAGATAGATAGATATGAATATAGATACAGTAGAGTCTCACTTATCCAACATAAATGGGCCGACAGAACGTTGGATAAGCAAATATGTTGGATAATAAGGAGGGATTAAGGAAAATCCAATTAGGTTATGATTTTACAAATTAAGCACCAAAACATCGTGTTATACAACAAATTTGACAGAAAATGTAGTTCAATACTAGTTAAATGTTATGTTGTAATTACTGTATTTACGAATTTAGCACCAAGATATCACGATGTATTGAAAACATTGACTACAAAAATGCGTTGGATAATCCAGAATGTTGGATAAGCGAGTGTTGGATAAGTGAGACTCTACTGTACCTGTATATCTGTATCTGCATGTATACATTATTTTATATATAAATTTTCACCTCATATGTTTGCAAGTCTTTGCAAATCCTATACAGATATAATTATCTATTTACAGAGAGATGTCTAGATAGATAGATATGAATATAGATACAGTATTTACCCCGAAGGGGACTCGGGGCGGATCACATTGTACACATAGAAGGCAAACATTCAATGCCCATATACACATAGAACAGGTTGGGTTGCTGACCCGAATCCCACCCGGGGAGAACGCGGATGAGCTCCCTCTATCAGCTCCAGCTCCATGCGGGGACATGAGAGAAGCCTCCCACAAGGATGGTAAAAACATCAAAACATCCGGGTGTCCGCTGGGCAACGTCCTTGCAGACGGCCAATTCTCTCACTCCAGAAGCAACTCCGGTTGCTCCTGACACACACACACACACACAAAACATTGAGCAGAGACAGAGACAGACGCAGAGGCAATTTATTTATTTATTTATTTATTTACAGTATTTATATTCCGCCCTTCTCAGCCCGAAGAGGACTCAGGGCGGATCACATTACACATATAAGGCAAACATTCAATGCCTTAACATAGAACAAAGACAAGACAAACGCGGGGCTCCGAGCTGGCCTCGAACTCATGACCTCTTGGTCAGAGTGATTTGTTGCAGCTGGCTTCTCCAGCTTCCTTTGGGTATGCTTCATTCCGGCCACAGCTGCTTCATCATCCACTGCGACGGCAACTTCCTCATTCCAACAGCGGCTGGATGATTTTTATGGTGTCGTAAATTAGCCTCCCCACATATACGTGGTACCTAAATTTCCTACTTAGTAGATGCAACTATCTTTTGGGTTGCTTAGGTCACAGGGGGTTGATTCTGGCCACAGGGGGAGCAGCTGCTTCATCATCCACTGCGATGGCAACTTCCTCATTCCAACGGCGGCTGGGTGATTTTTATGGTGTCCTAAATTAGCCTCCCCACATATAAGTGGTACCTAAATTTCCTACTTGATAGATGCAACTATCTTTTGGGTTGCTTAGGTCACAGGGGGTTGATTCTGGCCACAGGGGGAGCAGCTGCTTCATCATCCACTGCGACAGCAACTTCCTCATTCCAACGGCGGCTGGGTGATTTTTATGCTGTCATAAATTAGCCTCCCCACATATAAGTGGTACCTAAATTTCCTACTTGGTAGATGCAACTATCTTTTGGGTTGCTTAGGTCACAGGGGGTTGATTCTGGCCACAGGGGGAGCAGCTGCTTCATCATCCACTGCGACAGCAACTTCCTCATTCCAACGGCGGCTGGGTGATTTTTATGCTGTCATAAATTAGCCTCCCCACATATAAGTGGTACCTAAATTTCCTACTTGATAGATGCAACTATCTTTCGGGTTGCTTAGGTCAACAACGAGCAGGGGCTATATTTTTATTCTAATTGTCGGGTGCTCACCCCTACGCAGGCTGACCTCGAACTCAGAGTGATTTATTGCAGCTGGCTGCTAACCAGCCTGCGCCACAGCCCAGGAGAGAAACTGTGAAAAAATGGGACTGCAGAGGATTCATGACAGCTTTGCAAGGATATATACTCTTGAGAGCTTCACATATTGGTACTGAATTATGGTGTCGTAAATTAGCCTCCCCACATATAAGTGGTACCTAAATTTCCTCCTTGATATAAAGCCATCGGAAAGTGTGTTTTTCGATTGGGAAGGGACCAGGAGAGGGAGAGGACAGAAGCGTCAACGCCAAGCAGAGAATTTGCTATGTCTGCAACCCGACAAAACGGAGATTAAGGAATAAAGCAGATACGGTCAGCCCCAAACTCTTGCGGCGAGAGGGAAGCCGGGCGTTTTTGTCCCGTGCTGAAGCAGAGGTTTCATGGAATCCCTCTAATCTGCCTTTTGTCGATACGATTTTTGACGCTGTCACTCAGCGGACAAAGCCACAGTGGAAGCAACAAAATAAAAGAGAGCCTCCTGGTATTGCTGACTTATCAGTGGAATCATTTCACAGGATCCGAAGAGCTGGAAGGACCGGAGAAATACAACCACAACAGTGCTTTAAACCCTTTAAACAGTGTTTAAAGTTTGACCATCCAGTGCAGGACTTCCCAAACATTTCATGTTGGTGGCACACTTGTGAGATGTGCATCATTTCGCGACACAGTAGTTCAGTTTTACTAGCAAACCAGAGGTTCAATCCACCCCTTGTATGTATGGGTACACAGCATATCTCACGAAAGCCTTTCATTTATCTATGTAAAACTACCGTATATACTCGGGTATAAGCTGACCCGAATATGAGCCGAGGCACCTAATTTTACCACAAAAGAGTGGGGAAACTTATTGACTCGAGTATAAGCCGAGGGTGGAAAATGCAGCAGCTACGGGTCAATTTCAACATGAAAATAGATCCCAATGAAATTATATTGAGGAATCAGTAGGTTAAAGGGTTTTGAATATTTACCGTATTTCAAAAAACAACAGTAAATTAGCTCTGTAAGTGGAAAAGTAGGGTCAATAAAAACAATATGGTATTAACAATAATAATAATAATAATAAAAATAATAATATATTGTATATACATATAATATTGATAATAATATTACAATGGAATACAATGTTATACTACTACAGTAGAGTCTCACTTATCCAACATAAACGGGCCGGCAGAACATTGGATAAGTGAATATGGTGGATAATAAGGAGGGATTAAGGAAAAACCTATTAAACATCAAATTAGGTTATGATTTTACAAATTAAGCATGAAAACATCATGTTATACAACAAATTTGACTGAAAAAGTAGTTCAATACGAAGTAATGTTATGTTGTAATTACTGTATTTACAAATTTAGCACCACAATATAACGATGTTTTGAAATCATTGACTACAAAAATGCATTGGATAATCCAAAATGTTGGATAATTGAGTGTTGGATAAGTGAGACTCTACTGTAATAATATAATATAATATGAATTATATATTATATATTAAATGTAATATTACTAATAATATTACCATATAATGATATAGTGCAATATAGTACTTTAATGCTTATATTGTGCTATGCTAATAATATATTGTATGTTCATTTAATTTGTAAGCCGCTCTGAGTCCCCTTCGGGGTGAGAAGAGCGGGATATAAATGTAGTAAATAGATTAATAATAATAATAATAATAATAATAATAATAATAATAATAATTTCATTTGTACCCTGTCCTATCTCCCTATGGGGACTCAGGCCAGCTTCCAACATAGTAACAGGTAAACATTCAGTGCCTATATAAACAATGCAGAGCTTGATATGGATCTGTAATTATATATACTAATTTCACATATGCATTTCCCCCTGAAATGTTTGCAAACCTTATATATTTATGTTTATATCTATCTAGAAATCTCTCTCTCTCTGTGCATTTCATCTGCAATATTTGCAAGCCCTACATACAGTAGAGTCTCACTTATCCAACATTCGCTTATCCAACGTTCTGGATTATCCAACGCATATTTGTAGTCAATGTTTTCAATACATCGTGCTACTTTGGTGCTAAATTTGTAAATACAGTAATTACTATGTAGCATTACTGCATATTGAACTACTTTTTCTGTCAAATTTGTTGTATAACATGATGTTTTGGTGCTTAATTTGTAAAATCATAACCTAATTTGATGTTTAATAGACTTTTCCTTAATGCCTCCTTATTATCCAACATATCCGCTTATCCAACATTCTGCCCGCCCGTTTATGTTGGATAAGCGAGACTCTACTGTATATACTAATTTCACATATGCATTTCCCCCTGAAATGTTTGCAAATCCTCTCTCTATATATGTGCATTTCCCTCCAGCAGTATTTGCAAACCCTATATATTTATGTTTATATCTATCTAGAAATCTCTCTGTCTCTCTGTGAGCATTTCATCTGCAATATTTGCAAGCCCTACATATCTATATTCATATATATCTATCTAGACATCTCTCTGTGTATAGATAATTATATCTGTATAGGATTTGCAAAGACTTGCAAACATATGAGGTGAAAATTCATATATAAAATAACTAGCCGTGCCTGTGGCGAAGTCTGGTGGTATGGGAAATAAAGTATTGAGGAATTGGTGGTAGTTAAGGTAAAGGGTAAACATTTTCCCCTGACATTAAGTCCATTATAAATGGGTTATATAGCTGTATGGAAGGGCCTCGAGTCTACATTGCCATATAATCCAGTTCAAATCTGATAATCTGCATTTTATAGGCAGTGAGGAAGAGGCCTGTGAGGCCTAACTCTGCCTGTCCCCTGGGCTGAGTGGGTTGCTAGGAGACCAAGTGGGCGGAGCTTAGCCTTCTAACTGGCAGCAATTGGATGAAAACAATTATTCCTCTCCCTCTAATTAGGACTTTATTTTTCTTTTCTTTTTGTTGTATCATCCTAGAGGCGTGGATGATGGGTTGTGTTGTCAAATTTTGAAGGTTGGGGGACCTGTAGTTTTGTTGTTTTGTTGGCCGCCGTGATGCCATCACTCATTTATATATATAGATGTATACACACGGATACAGATATACAAGTACATGGACATCTCTCGATATCTCGATTGGGGGAAATCCAACCCCAAATAGGGAAACAAGTTGTCCAGGAACACTTGGCCTCTCTAAACGAATTCAAGTCCCCAGGGCCAGATCAGCTACACCCAAGAGTACTGAAGGAACTAGCGGAAGTTATTTCAGAACCACTGGCAATTATCTTCGAGAGTTCTTGGAGAACGGGAGAAGTCCCAGCAGATTGGAGGAGGGCGAATGTGGTCCCTATTTATCTTCAAGAAGGGAAAAAAGAACGACCCAAACAATTACCAATGTCCGGTCAGCCTCACATCAATACCAGGCAAAATTCTGGAAAAGATCATTAAGGAAGTGGTCTGCGAACACTTAGAAACAAATGCGGTCATTGCTAATAGTCAACACGGATTTACCAAAAACAAGTCATGCCAGACTCATCTGATCTCTTTTTTCGATAGAGTTACGAGTTGGGTCGATACAGGGAATGCTGTGGATGTAGCGTACCTGGATTTCAGTAAGGCCTTCGACAAAGTCCCCCACGACCTTCTGGCAAACAAACTAGTAAAATGTGGGCTAGACAAAACTACGGTTAGGTGGATCTGTAATTGGCTAAGCGAACGAACCCAAAGGGTGCTCACCAATGCGTCGTCTTCATCATGGAAAGAAGTGACAAGTGGAGTGCCACAGGGCTCCGTCCTGGGCCCGGTTCTGTTCAACATCTTTATTAACGACTTAGACGAAGGGTTAGAAGGCACGATCATCAAGTTTGCAGACGACACCAAACTGGGAGGGATAGCTAACACTCCAGAAGACAGGAGCAGAATTCAAAACGATCTTGACAGACTAGAGAGATGGGCCAAAACTCACAAAATGAAGTTCAACAGGGACAAATGCAAGATACTTCACTTCGGCAGAAAAAATGGAAATCAAAGATACAGAATGGGGGACGATGCCTGGCTTGACAGCAGTGTGTGCGAAAAAGACCTTGGAGTCCTCGTGGACAAGTTAAACATGAGCCAACAATGTGATGCGGCTGCTAAAAAAGCCAATGGGATTCTGGCCTCATCAAGAGGGGAATAGCGTCTAGATCCAGGGAAGTTATGCTCCCCCTTATTCTATTCTGCCTTGGTCAGACCACACCTGGAATCACACTGTGTCCAATTTTGGGCACCACAGTTGAAGGGAGATGTTGACAAGCTGGAAAGCGTCCAGAGGAGGGCAACTAAAATGATTAAGGGTCTGGAGAACAAGCCCTATGAGGAGCGGCTTAAAGAGCTGGGCATGTTTAGCCTGCAGAAGAGAAGGCTGAGAGGAGACATGATAGCCATGTATAAATACGTGAGGGGAAGTCATAGGGAAGAGGGAGCAAGCTTGTTTTCTGCTGCCCTGCAGACTAGGACGCGAAACAATGGCTTCAAACTACAGGAAAGGAGATTCCACCTGAACATCAGGAAGAACTTCCTCACTGTGAGAAGGGCTGTTCGACAGTGGAACTCTCTCCCCCGGGCTGTGGTGGAGGCTCCTTCTTTGGAGGCTTTTAAGCAGAGGCTGGATGGCCATCTGTCGGGGGTGCTTTGAATGCGATTTCCTGCTTCTTAGCAGGGGGTTGGACTGGATGGCCCATGTGGTCTCTTCCAACTCTACTATTCTATGATTCTATGATTCTATCTATATTATATAGGATTTGCAAAGACCTGCAGACACATGACGGGGAAATTCATATATAAAATTAATGTATATAGATAGATACAAATATAAAGGTACATAGGGATTGCAAAGGCTTGCAGGGGGAAATGCCTATATATCTGTAGCAGAGATTAACAAATATTTGAAGGCAAATGCTTCTATAAGATTAATGGGTATATATATATTCTTCTTCCTGACTTGCAAGGGCTTCTTTCCCGTTTCAAAACATTCCCTTGGTTAAGAGCGAGGGAGGCTTTGGAAAAGAAAACACACTGATAAGGGAGGGTAAGATGAGAGATAAATATATCATATATCGCAAGCAATGTCTACAGGCTCTACCCGCCTAGACCTTGACCCGATTGTAAGCCGGGGAGGCTTTTTCAGCTCATAAATAAGGCCTGAAAAACTTGGCTTATCTTTGAGTATATACGGTACATGATTTGTTGCTTATTTCACATAACGTCAAAGGTTTCCCATTACATTTGCACGGCACACCTACACAGGAATGTGTTGTGACACACAGTTTGGAAAGCTCTGCTGAAATGAAATTCAAGCAAACTCAAGCAAAAGTTCCAAAATGTGTGATTTTGGGGTCACCTTTGGGCATTATTTTGAGGTTCATGAGACGGTTGGGTTCTCCTGGCATCTATTTTTCCGTGACAGATTCTAACCGTTGTCATGGATTCTCTTTTCACAATCCACGTCTCAAGGCACCTATGCCCAAGAGAGCTGGGACATTAACAGAAATTATTATTATTATATAATACGAAATGACAGCTCTCGTTGTGGTTAAGAAGTTATATAAGCTGGGTTTTTTCCAATAAGATTGCCTTTGAAAGACAATATTACGAATGATATAAGAATATATACTGTATATACTCGAGTATAAGCCTAGTTTTTCATCCCTTTTTTTAAGACTGAAAAAGCCCCCCTCGGCTTATACTCAGGTGAGGGTCCTGGTTGGCTTATATTTGGGTTAGCTTATACTCGAGAATATATGGTACATTTATTATTTTTCTCTATTATTATTGGTATTATTACATTTATTATTTTTCTCTATTATTATTGGTATTATTACATTTATTATTTTTCTCTATTATTGTTGCTACTATTACATTTATTTTACTCTGTTTTTATTACTACTATTATCTACTGTTACAACCTCACTGTTTTTAAATTCTATGTTTTTAATAAGTGTGTTTTTATTCTTTTTGGTTAATGCACAAATATTACAATGGGTGCATGTTATTGTTTGTTGATGTATTGTATATTGTTATTGTTTTGTATTTGATATTTCTGTGAGCCGCCCCGAGTCCCCTCCGGGGGGGATGGTGGCGGGATACAAATAAAATTATTATTATTATTATTATTATTACATTTATTATTTCACTCTGATCTTATTATTATTATTATTGCATTTATTATTTTACTCTATTTATTATTACATGTATTATTTTCCTGTATTTATTATTATTATTACATGTATTATTTTACTCTATTATTATTATTATAATTAAAAGGCTACATAAGCACATTTACATTTAATCAGAGTTGGCACCTAATTTTACCACAAAAAAACTGGGAAAACATTGACTCCAGTATAAGCCGAGGACTTATCCCTCAAGAGGTCTCAGGGTGGTTTCCAACAAGTACCGTATATATTCGAGTATAAGCCGACCCGAATATAAGCCGAGGCACCTAATTTTATTACAAGAAAACTGGGAAAATATTGACTCAAGTATAAGCCGAGGGTGGTAAATTTCAGAAATAAAAACAGATACCAATAAAATTATATGAATTGAGGCATCAGTAGGTTAAATGTTTTTGAATATTTACATCAAGCTCAAATTTAAGATAAGACTGTCCAACTCTGATCAAATCATTATTCTCATCTTCTTCAATGTAAATGTACTTATGTATCCTTTTAATAATAATAGAATAAAATAATACATGTAATAATAATAATAAAAATACAATAAATACATCACACAGTCCTAGACGCTTGGGAAGTGTTGGACTTGTGATTTTGTGATACAAAATCCAGCATATCTATCTTGTTTACTGTGTCATAATAAAATAAATACAAGAAAATAATACATGTAGTAATAAATAGAGTAGAATAATAAATGTAATACAGTAGAGTCTCACTGATCCAAGCCTCGCTTATCCAAGCCTCTGGATAATCCAAGCCATTTTTGTAGTCAATGTTTTCAATATATTGTGATATTTTGGTGCTAAATTCGTAAATACAGTAATTACAACATAACATTACTGCGTATTGAACTACTTTTTCTGTCCAATTTGTTGTATAACATGATGTTTTGGTGCTTAATTTGTAAAATCATAACCTAATTTGATGTTTAATAGGCTTTTCCTTAATCTCTCCTTATTATCCAACATATTCGCTTATCCAACGTTCTGCCGGCCCGTTTATGTTGGATAAGTGAGACTCTACTGTACAAGAAAATAATACATGTAGTAATAAAAGAGTAGAATAATAAATGTAATAATAAGATCAGATTGAAATAATAAATGTATTATTAACAATCAAAAATAGAGTAAAATAAATATAATAGTAGCAACAATAATAGAGAGAAAAATAATAAATGTAATAATAGAGTAAAATAATAAATGTAATACAGTAGAGTCTCACTTATCCAATATAAACGGGCCGGCAGAACATTGGATAAGCGAATATGTTGGATAATAAGGAGAGATTAAGGAGAAGCCTATTAAACATCAAATTAGGTTATGATTTTACAAATTAAGCATCAAAACATCATGTTATACAACGAATTTTAAAGAAAAAGTAGTTAAATACACAGTAATGCTATGTAGTAATTACTGTATTTACGAATTTAGCACCAAAATATCACGATGTATTGAAAACATTGACTACAAAAATGCGTTGGATAATCCAGAACGTTGGATAAGTGAGTGTTGGATAAGTGAGACTCTACTGTAATACCAATAATAATAGAGAAAAATAATCAGTGTACTATATATTCTTGAGTATAAGCTGACCCAAATATAAGCCAACCGGGATCCTCACCCGAGTATAAGCCGAGGGGGGCTTTTTTAGTCCTAAAAAGTTGCTGAAAAACTAGTCTGAGTATATACAGTAAATGGATTTTGTGTTTAGACTTGGGCTCCATCTCCAATATTTATGTACATGTAAATATTTCAAAATTCAGACATATCAAGAAATCGGAAACATGTCTGGTCCAAAAATTTTGGATACGGGGAACTGGATCTGCAACCTTTTACTCCCCAGTTTGGACCCCTCTGCTCTTAAGACCAAAATAAGACCAACTGGGCAAGCAAAACGTAGCTTTATGGGATGAAGAGCATTGCCCTGGCTCCATTGGCTTGGCACAGGAAATCTCCAGCGGAGAAAGCGGGAGGGAGATGTCAGGAAGCGAGAAGAAGGGAGCCAAATGCAAAATACTTCCAGACACGGCAGTTGGGAAAACAATAGGAGGAAGAAAACATTGCTTTCTGCCCCACACAGAGCTACGAGGAAAGGAGAAATGCCTTGAGTACCGTTATTGAGCAGGGTTTCTGTGAACTAAGCCATCAATCCTATATGTTTAGAAATATAAATGTATCTCTACCTCATATAAGGTGTTGGTTGAATCTCTGCTTTGCTAGTAAAATCGAATGACTGTGTCACGGAATGACGCGTATCTCCAATGAAATGTTTGGAACGCTCTGATTTTAGTTGCTAAAACGTTTCATTATTATAATGCATGTATGTCTCAATCTATATATATAAAAGGGTAATGAAATTTCCGCCTAGGACAAAACAACAAAACTACACATCCCAGAAACACTAAACTTGGCAGCACAACTCATCATCCATGCCTCTACGTTCATACAACAAAAAGAAAAGAAAAATAAAGTCCTAATTAGAGGGAGAGGAAGAATTGTTTTTATCCAATTACTGCCAGTTAGAAGGGTAAGCTCCGCCCACTTGGTCTCCTAGCAACCCACTCAGCCCAGGAGACAGGCAGAGTTAGGCCTCACTTAGGCCTCTTCCACACTGCCTATAAAATACAGATTATCTGATTTGAACTGGATTATATGGCAGTGTAGACTCAAGGCCCTTCCACACAGCTATATTACCCATTTATAATGGACTTAATGTCAGGGGAAAACCTTTACCCTTTACCTTAACTACCACCAATTCCTCAAGACTGTATTTCCCATACCACAAGACTTCGCCACAGCAACGCGTGGCCGGGTACAGCTAGTATCTCTTCTAAGGGGTTGATTTAACCGGTTTTCTAGTATGACCGAATTACTGTGTTGTGAAATGGTTCGAAAGCTCTGTCTCACAAGTAAAAGGCGCCCAGAACTGCTATGGAATATTATGGACCTTGTAATATCGGTGTGTGGTCAACAAGAGGGAAAACGTGATTAATAACTAGAAATAACACAAAGCTTCGGGGGTTGAATGAAAAGTAATGTCTTCACCTTCGTGAAGTCCTGGTCTACAGCAGGTCCTGGCTTGTTCAGTAGACTCTCCTCTACAGTTCAATTTGGCGGGAAGCCTTAGCATTGAATGGTTGTGTTGTTAAAGTGCAAAGTATGGAACCCTGCACAGACATTTCCATTTGGTGGGAAGCCTTGGCATTGAACGGTTGTGTTGTTAAAGTGTGAAGTATGGAACCCTGAGCAGACGTTTCCATTTGGTGGGAAGCCTTGGCATTGAATGGTTGTGTTGTTAAAGTGTGAAGTTTGGAACCCTGCGCAGACGGGGAAGCCTTAGCATTGAACGGTTGTGTTGTTAAAATGCGAAGTATGGAACCCTGCGCAGATGGTCGGTCAGTGCAACTTAAGCAACGTGCAGTCACTGAATTCTTTGGGTGTCACCCCAAAGGAGATTCATCATAGAATGCAAGTTGTTTATGGTGATTGTGGTGATGTGAGTCCTGTGCATCATTGGGCGAGTAAGTTTAAAGGTGTTGAGGTGGGAACATCTGACTTGCATGAGAAACAAAGAGTTGGATGTCCTGTGACAGCAACCACTGAGTTTCACAAGCAAAAGGTTGACAGATTGATTCAGGACGATCGTCATATCACTCAGAGAGAAATTTCAAGCATGATTGGCATTTCACAAGAACATATGGGTCACATTATTGCTTTGCTTTGCTGTCAGAAGATCTGTGCACGATGAGTCCTGTGAGACGCCGGTTGCAGAAACTGAGTGTCGACTTCTTCTGTGAAAACTTACTCATCTTTGGCGGAAATGTATCCAATGGTCTGGTGATGATGTGGAAAAGTGAATAGTGGTAGTTAAAGTGAATAAAGTGAATAGTGGTAGTTAAAGTGAATAAAGTGAATAGTGGTAGTGAATAAAGTGAATAGTGGTAGTTAAAGTGAATAAAGTGAATAGTGGTAGTTAAAGTGAATAAAGTGAATAGTGGTAGTTAGTGAATAAAGTGAATAGTGGTAGTTAAAGTGAATAAAGTGAATAGTGGTAGTTAAAGTGAATAAAGTGAATAGTGGTAGTTAAAGTGAATAAAGTGAATAGTGGTAGTGAATAAAGTGAATAGTGGTAGTTAAAGTGAATAAAGTGAATAGTGGTAGTTAAAGTGAATAAAGTGAATAGTGGTAGTTAAAGTGAATAAAGTGAATAGTGGTAGTTAAAGTGAATAAAGTGAATAGTGGTAGTTAAAGTGAATAAAGTGAATAGTGGTAGTTAAAGTGAATAAAGTGAACAGTGGTAGTTAAAGTGAATAAAGTGAACAGTGGTAGTTAAAGTGAATAAAGTGAATAGTGGTAGTTAAAGTGAATAAAGTGAATAGTGGTAGTTAAAGTGAATAAAGTGAATAGTGGTAGTTAAAGTGAATAAAGTGAATAGTGGTAGTTAAAGTGAATAAAGTGAATAGACGTAGTTAAAGTGAATAAAGTGAATAGTGGTAGTTAAAGAGCACATTCCAAGGATTATTTCTGTGTTTGGTTTATTAAAATATTCCCATCCAAACCCAAGTAAGGAAGGTGGAGGCATTACGTTTCATTCAACCCTCGTAAAAGAACAACAATGAGAGATGTGCAACCAGGAGACCCAGAGTTATGATCTTGAAACTTGTATCTAAAACACACACATACACAGAGTAGTAACTGCTTATAGAATGCTCGAAACTCACCGGATGGGCTCATGCTTAAGGTTGCGGTTGAGAGCCTGGACCAGGACGCTTTCAGAGAAGGGCGGCTTTCCCCCGGACCTCTCGATATCGATGTGGGCTGTATTGCAGAGGGCGTGGACCCCTGTGTCCGTCCGGCTGGAGATGACAAACTTGACGGGCACCAAAGGACGGAGCTTCTCCGCCGCTTTCTAAGAGGACACAAACAAAAGACACGTCAGTAGGACGTGGTGGAGGAGTGGAAAGGTTCCTCGTCTCTTCCCTTTGAGTTTCCTGGCACGGCAGGCTGCTCATCCCAATCCACAGCACAGGAGACACCAATGGCCCTCCCTCCAGTGACATTGCAGGTTATAGCGAGTGATGTAAACATGTCCAAATAATAATAATAATAATAATAATAATAATAATAATAATAATAATAATAATAATAATAATAATAATAGCAAAGAACTGGTGGGATCACAAACCTGCAAAAGTATTGGAGAATGAGCACGCAAAGATACTGTGGGACTTCCGAATCCAGACTGACAAAGTTCTGGAACACAACACACCAGACATCACAGTTGTGGAAAAGAACAAGGTTTGGATCATTGATGTTGCCATCCCAGGTGACAGTCGCATTGACGAAAAACAACAGGAAAAACTCAGCCGCTATCAGGACCTCAAGATTGAACTTCAAAGACTCTGGCAGAAACCAGTGCAGGTGGTCCCGGTGGTGATGGGCACATTGGGTGCCGTGCCAAAAGATCTCAGCCGGCATTTGGAAACAATAAACATTGACAAAATTATGATCTGCCAACTGCAAAAGGCCACCCTGCTGGGATCTGCACGCATCATCCGAAAATACATCACACAGTCCTAGACACTTGGGAAGTGTTCGATTTGTGGTTTTGTGAAACGAAATCCAGCATATCTATCTTGTTTGCTGTGTCATACAATGTCGTTGTGTCAATAATAATAATAATAATAATAATGGCTGAAATCCTGACATTTGTTTGTGTGAAAAATTATTATTATTATTATTATTTTATTATGACACAGCAAACAAGATAGATATGCTGGATTTCGTTATCATAGAATCACAAGTCGAACACTTCCCAAGTGTCTAGGACTGTGTGATGTATTTTCGTATTATTATTATTATTATTATTATTATTATTATTATTATTATTATTGTATGACACAGCAAACAAGATAGATATGCTGGATTTCGTATCACAAAATCACAAGTCGAACCCTTCCCAAGTGTCTAGGACTGTGTGATGTATTTTCGAATGATGCGTGCAGATCCCAGTCGGGTGGCCTTTTGCAGCTGGCAGATCATAATTTTGTCAATGTCTATTGTTTCCATATGCTGGCTGAGACCTTTTGACACGGCACCCAATGTGCCGATCACCACCGGGACCACCTGCACTGGTTTAAGCCAGAGTCTTTGAAGTTCAATCTTGAGGTCCTGATAGCGGCTGAGTTTTTCTTGTTGTTTTTTGTCAATGCAACTGTCACCTGGGATGGCAACTTCAATGATCCAAACCTTTTTCTTTTCCACAACTGTGATGTCTGGTGTCAGTCTGGATTCGGAAAGCCCACAGTCTCTTTGCGTGCTCATTTTCCAATACTTTTGCAGGTTTGTGATCCCACCAGTTCTTTACTGCTGGAAGGTGGTACTTGAGGCATAAGTTTCAATGAATCATTTGGGCCACATAGTTGTGCCTCTGTTTGTAGTCAGTCTGTGCGATTTTCTTACAGCAGCTGAGGATATGATCAATGGTTTTGTCGGTTTCCTTGCACAGTCTGCATTTTGGGTCATCAGCTGATTTTTCGATCTTGGCCTGAATTGCCTTTGTTCTGATGTCTTGCTCCTGGGCTGCAAGGACCAGGCCTTCTGTCTCCTCCTTCAGGGTCCCATTTGTGAGCCACAGCCAGGTCTTCTCTTTTAATTTTGTCAAGGAACTCCATGTGATGTTTTGCTGTGCCAGCTGTCAGCTCTAGTTTGTAGTGCGGTTTTCTTGTACTGGTTTTTTGTCTGCTGTGCTTTGAGGAGTTTCTGATTTTTGACTTCAGTCAAAGCAGGTTCTTCACTTTGCTTTAGATACTCTAGTTTGTAGTGCGGTTTTCTTGTACTGATTCTTTGTCTGCTATTATTATTACTATTATTATTATTATTATTATTATTATTATTATTATTATTATTATTATTATTATTATTATATTTCAAATAACTTGGGCAATGCTGGGTACCCAAACTAGTCATCTTTTAAAGCATGTTTTACCCGTAAGTTCAAAGAGTATGTGTTGGAAGGAACTAGACAAGATCCTGAAATTGACTCCTACCAATCGTGACACCACATTGACTCTCGGCAGCGTGTGGAGGGGGATTATACAGAACTCTGCACGTCTCAGGCTCTCTTTGCGAGAATCCCCGTTGCCCTTCTCGGCATCCAGGCCCCCTTTTCTCCCCCCGACTCCTTTGCTTTCTCCAAAGACTCGGCTTGTCCTGGGCTCCTCTCCCGTTCCACTCCCTGCGCTGTTTGCTCTTGCCTGGGAAGAAATTCTTGGACCCCAAACAACTGTCCGCGGGCCAAGAAAAAGAGATCTGCATAGAAAAAGATGTGTTCTGGGCAGCCTTTTGTCACCAGAAATAAGAAACACACGGTTTGGGCGGGAATGGAGATGAGAGACAAAGGACGGGGCTTAATAGAAACCATGGAGCAGGAGGTCGGTAGCACATACTCCTGACAGCCCCCTTGTTTTTTGGAGATGGTTATGCGAATCTGTGAGAATGCTCTAGTTTGCCCATATCCTTGAATTGCTTTTCCAAGAACTGCACAGTGATGCAGCAGCTAAAAAAGCAAGTACAGCTTAGAATCACATTGGTTTTTCTTAGCTGCTGCATCACACTGTTGGTTCACATTTAGCTTGTGGTCTCCTAACACTCCTAGATCCCATTCCCATGGAATGTTTTCAAGCCAAGTCTGACCAAAGTAGAATAGAGTGACTGTGATTTCCTTCGATCCTATTGATGCAGCCTAGAATCGCATTGGCTTTTTTAGCTGCTGCATCACACTGTTGACTCACATTCAGCTTGTGGTCTCCTAACACTCCTAGATCCCGTTCCCATGGAATGTTTCCAAGCCAAGTCTGACCAAAGTCGAATAGAGTGACTGTGATTTCCTTCGATCCTATTGATGCAGCCTAGAATCGCATTGGCTTTTTAAGCTGCTGCGTCACACTGTTGACTCAGGTTCAGGTTGTGATCTAGATCTAGACTCCTAGATCCTAATCTAGATAATAGACTCCTATGGATGCAGCCTAGAATCACATTGGCTTTTTTAGCTGCTGTATCACACTTGTGGCTCAGGTTCCGGTTGTGATTTACTAAGACTCCTAGATTCCTTATGTATGGACTGTTTTCAAGCCAAGTCTGAATTTTGCTGAATCTGGACACTAGACTCCTATGGATGCAGCCTAGAATCACATTTGCCTTTTGCTGCATATCTACAACTGTATATCCACATACCCCTGAGTTGACTTGTTGTGTTTATGATCTTTTAAAGTTAAACCCTCCGTTCTGGTTGTTTATTGAGTCTATTTATTATATGTTTTGCTTCAAGTGCTGTTTATTTGTTTCTGGCATTGTATATTTGCCATTTTTGTTTTTCTTGTGAACCACTCTGAGTCCCTATGGAGAGAGAGGGTGGTCTATAAATAAAGTTTTATTATTATTATTATTATTATTATTATTATTATTATTATTGACACGTTGTATGACACAGCAAACAAGATAGATATGCTGGATTTCATATCACAAAATCACAAGTCAAACACTTCCCAAGTGTCTAGGACTGTGTGATGTATTTTCAGATGATGCGTGCAGATCCCAGCAGGGTGGCCTTTTGCAGTTGGCAGATCGTGATTTTGTCAATGTCTATTGTTTCCAAATGCTGGCTGAGATCTTTTGGCACGGCACCCAATGTGCCCATCACCACCGGGACCACCTGCACTGGTTTCTGCCAGAGTCTTTGAAGTTCGATCTTGAGGTCCTGATAGCGGCTGAGTTTTTCCTGTTGTTTTTCGTCAATACAACTGTCACCTGGGATGGCAACATCAGTGATCCAAACCTTGTTCTTTTCCAGAACTGTGATGTCTGGTGTGTTGTGTTCCAGAACTTTGTCAGTCTGGATTCGGAAGTCCCACAGTATGTTTGCATGTTCATTTTTCAATACTTTTGTGATCCCACCAGTTCTTTGCTGCTGGGAGGTGGTACTTGAGGCATAAGTTCCAATTAATCATTTGGGCCACACAATTGTGCCTCTGTTTGTAGTCTGTCTGTGCGATTTTCTTACAACAGCTGAGGATATGATCAATGGTTTCGTTGGTTTCCTTGCACAGTCTGCATTTTGGGTCATCAGCTGATTTTTTGATCTTGGCCTGAATCGCATTTGTTCTGATGGCTTGCTTCTGGGCTGCAAGGATCAGGATTATATTATTGTTATTATTATTATTATTACTATTATATTAT
This sequence comes from Anolis carolinensis, assembly GCF_035594765.1. Taxonomy (NCBI): domain Eukaryota; kingdom Metazoa; phylum Chordata; class Lepidosauria; order Squamata; family Anolidae; genus Anolis; species Anolis carolinensis. The sequence continues at coordinate 6,731,219 of NW_026943826.1, forward strand.
TATTATTATTTTATTATGACACAGCAAAAAGATAGATATGCTGGATTTCAATGTGTTGTCGAAGACTTTCATGGCCGGGATCACAGGGTTGTTGTATGTCTTTCGGGCTGTGTGGCCATGTTCCAGAAGTATTCTCTCCTGACGTTTCGCCCATATCTATGGCAGGCATCCTCAGAGGTTGTGAGGTATGCTGGATTTTGTTTCACAAAATCACAAGTCGAACACTTCCCAAGTGTCTAGGACTGTGTGATGTATTTTCGGATGATGCACGCAGATCCCAGTCGGGTGGCCTTTTGCAGTTGGCCGATCGTAATTTTGTCAATATCTATTGTTTCCAAATGCCGGCTGAGATCTTTTGGCACGACACCCAGTGTGCCCATCACCACCGGGACCACCTGCACAGGTTTCTGCCAGAGTCTTTGCAGTTCAATCTTGAGGTCCTGATAGCGGCTGAGTTTTTCCTATTGTATTATTATTATTATTACTAGCTATGCCCGGCCACGTGTTGCTGTGGCCTTGTCTGGTGGTGTTGGTGAGAAATTGTTGAGGTAGTAGTGGTATTGAATGTCTGTGGTATGGTTGTCTTTATGTTTAGTATGCATTTGGTTGTTTGTGTCCTGTGAAAGTGCTGAGGGTAGAGGGGGTCTATGTCCCTGTGTGTTATTGTATAGTATTTATACGTTGTCCATGTGTTGTGAATGCTTGGATTGTGTCCTGCTGCATAGTAGAAAGGGTTGGGCTGGATGGCCCTTAGGGGTCTCTCCAAACTCTTGTGCCTGTCCCCTGGGCTGAGTAGGTTGCTAGGAGACCAAGTGGGTGGAACTTAGCCTTGTAACTGGCAGCTATTGGATAAAAACAATTATTCCTCTTCCTCTAAGTAGGACTTTATTTTTCTTTTCTTTTTGTTGTATCAACCTAGAGGCATGGATGATGGGTTGTGTTGTCAATTTTTGAGGTTGTGGGGTGTTTAGTTTTGTTGTTTTGGCGGTCGCCAGGATTCCATCACTCTTATATATATATAGATTATTATTCTCCCAAAACATAGCATCTAACACACAACCTAACACTGTGTTGTCGAAGGTCAGAATCACTGGGTTGCTGTGAGTTTTCCGGGCTGTCTGGCTCTGTTCCAGAAGCATTCTCTCCTGACGTTTCACCCACATCTATGTCAGACATACTTGGAGATTCTGAGGTTTGTTGGAAACGAGGCAAGCAGGGTTTATATATCTGTGGAATGATGTCCAGGGTGGGAGAAAGAACTCTTGTGTGAACGTTGCAATTGGCTACCTTGATTAGCATTGAATGGCCTTGCAGCTTGGCTGCTTCCTGCCTGGGGGAATCCTTTGTTCGGAGGTGTTAGGAAACACTGTCTAGAATCCTCCTGTTTTCTGAGTGTTGTTCTTTATTTACTGTCTTGATTATTTACCAATGATGGGCCGATGGAAACCAAGCCTATGACTCTATCCAGAGGGAGGCAACTCCGAAGCTATGTATGGCCCGCCTTCTTCCATATGCTCCGAACATGTGGCCCAGAGGAGGGGATGATTAACCCGCTGTGAGTCACGCCACTCTCTTTTGAGGGGGGAAAAAGCCTTTGGCATGAAGACATGATCCTCATACATTCAGGTTGGGAACTCTGCCACCGATGGTCCCAAGACGAAGCTCGTGCTTCTGATTCAGGACCAAATCCTGGCTGCAGCCAAAGGCCTCTTCTTCTCTTTTCCACTTCTCCCTTATAAACCAATTGTTCTCTAGTAGTTCAGAGCTCAAAAAGGCTCTCATTTGTACTACAGTCTGGGAGTTGTCATCCCAAGAAGGCACAAAACTGGAGGCAGGAAAAAAAACTTCATTTGCTTCTTCAGTTGTTCGACTCTGCCGGACTTTCTGAACACAAATATCCAAAATAATCTCACCCGTTTCTCTATAAAACGCATTATCCTTGGCCTGGTTACAGTCCAGGAGTATTGCTAGAGCACATGAACATGAGTCAGCAGCATGATTTATCTTGTAAATCGCCTAGAGCATCGTGGATGGAGGGCGATTAATAAGTAATTAAATGGTGATGATGATGATGATGATGTGCCAGCTAAAAAGGCCAATGAGATTCTGTGATGCATCAATAGAAGGATAGTGTTTATGCCTGGGCAAACTTCGGCCCTCCGTGTGTTTTGGACTTTAACTCCCACAATTCCTGTTACCAGAAAAACATATACAGTAGAGTCTCACTTATCCAACACTTGCTTATCCAACCTTCTGGATTATCCAACGCATTTTTGTAGTCAATGTTTTCAATACATCGTGATATTTTGCTGATATGACATAACATTACTGCGTATTGAACTACTTTTTCTGTCAAATTTGTTGTATAACATGATGTTTTGGTGCTTAATTTGTAAAATCATAACCTAATTTGATGTTTAATAGGCTTTTCCTTAATCCCTCCTTATTATCCAACATATTCGCTTATCTATTATTTATTTATTTATTTATTTACAGCATTTAGATTCCGCCCTTCTTTCTCACCCCGAAGGGGACTCAGGGCGGATCACATTACACATATAGGCAAACATTCAATGCCTTTTAACATAGAACAAGGACAAGACAAACAGAGGCTCCGAGCGGGCCTTGAACTCATGACCTCCTGGTCAGAGTGATTCATTGCAGCTGGTTGCAGCTGGCTTGCTCTACAGCCTGCGCCACAGCCCGGGCCTAACATTGTGCCGGCCTGTTTATGTTGGATAAGTGAGACTCTACTGTAATCAAATTACATCAGAACAAATTGCTGTATATACTCGAGTATAAGCCTAGTTTTTCAGCCCTTTTTTAGGACTGAAAAAAAACCCCTCCTCGGCTTATACTCGGGTGAGGGTCCTGGTGAGCTTATATTCAGGTCGGCTTATACTCAAGTATATATGGTATATTTATTATTTTTCTCTATTATTATTGGTATTGTTAGATTTATTATTTTAATCTACTTATTATTATCATTACATTTATTTTACTCTATTATTGGGTTGTTGTATGCTTTCTGGGCTGGCCATGTTCCAGAAGCATTCTCTCCTGACGTTTCGCCTACATCTATGGCAGGCATCCTCAGAGGTTGTGAGGTCTGTTGGAAACTAGGCAAGGGAGGTTTATATATATCTGTGGAAAGTCCAGGGTGAGAGAAGAACTCTTTGTCAGTTGGAGGCCAGTGTGAATGTTGTAGTTAATCACCTCAATTAACATTGAATAGCTTCATCTCCTGGCTTCTACTCTATTATTGTTGTTACTTTTACATTTATTTTACTCTATTTTTATTATTAATACATTTATTATTTTACTCTATTTATTATTACATTTGTTATTTTACTGCATTTATTATTATTATTACATTTATTATTTCACTCTATTATTATTAAAAGGATTCATGAGCACATTTACATTGAAGAAGATGAGAATAATGATTTAATCAGAGTTGAACAGTCGTATCTTAAATTACAGTTTGATGTAAAGATTCAAAAACATTCTGTCTCCTTCTTCAGGGTCCCATTCGTGAGCCACAGCCAGGTCTTCTCCTTATCAGCTTTTCCTTCAATTTTGTCAAGGAACTTTCCATGCAAGGTTTTGTTGTGCCAGCTGTCAGCTCTAGTTTGTAGTGCGGTTTTCTTGTACTGATTTTTTGTCTGCTGTGCTTTGAGGGGTTTCTGATTTTTGACTTCAATCAAAGCAGGTTCTTCACTTTGCTTTACATATTCTGCCAGGGCATGTTCTTCTTCTTTGACTGCTTGTTTGACTTGTAAGAGTCCTCTGCCCCCTGATCTTCTAGGCAGATATAGCCGGTCAACATCACTCCGAGGGTGCAGGGAATGATGAATGGTCATGAGTTTTCTTGTTTTTCTGTCCAAATTGTCCAGTTCCGCCTGTGTCCAGTTTATGATGCCAGCAGTATATCTTATGACAGGTATGGCCCAGGTGTTTATGGCCTTGATGGTGTTGCCTCCATTGAGCTTGCTTTTGAGAATTTTACATGTTTATTATTTTTCTCTATTATTGTTGCTACTATTATATTTATTTTACTCTATTTTTATTATTATTAACAATACATTTATTATTTCAGTGAATGATGAATGTCGTTGAGTCAATAATAATAATAATAATAATAATAATAATAATAATAATAATAATAATAACTTTATTTATATCCCACCACCATCTCCCCATGGGAACTCGGGACAGCTTACAACCAAAATTGAACAAAATAAAGAACGATATAACACAATTCACAATATAAAAATATAAAAACAGTAATACAATGTAAAATGAGAATATTATAACAGTTAATAAAATCAGTTAGACTGCGAACTTGTGTCTTCAGAGGGAGTGTGACCCCATCCTAACATAGGCTGTAACCCTGATCCACCTTCCGACTGACCAGGACTAACTCTGTCTTGTCTGGCTTTAGTTTCAGCTTGTTGGCCCTCATCCAGTCCATCACTGATGACAGACACTGGTTCAGGACCAGGACAGCATCCTTGGCTTTGGATGGAAAGGAGCAACAGAGTTGTGTGTCGTTGGCATAAATCTTGACACCGAACTCCAAAACTCTGGGTGATCTTTCCCAGCGGTTTCATGTAAGTCAGTGGTCCCCAAACTCATTTGTTTATTATTATTAGTATTAGATTATACTTATTATTATTAGTATTATATTGCATTACATCAGTGGTTCCCAAACTTATTTGGCCTGCCGCCCCCTTTCCAGAAAAAATATGACTCAGTGCCCCCTGGAAAGGGGGGCGTGGCTTAGAGGGGTGGGCGTGGCTCCTGTTCAAGGGGGTGGGGCCGAGCCTCTCCCCAAGTCCAAGATTCAGGGCTGGGAGGGGGAGGTGGGCGGGGCCACAAAGGGGAGGCCAGGGCTGGGATGGGCAGTTACAAGCACTGAGGCAGGGCTGAGCTTCTATCCCTGTCTTGGATACAGGGGGCGGGGCTAGAGGAGGGGGCGGGGCTTCTATACCCCCCATGTTCTAACAAGCGCCTCAGGGGAGGTATACAGAGGCTCTTGGGAAGAGGCCCCGCCCCTAGCCCCACCCTTTAGTCCTAAAAGGCCTCTCAGAAGAGATATAGATGCTCAGCCCTGTCTCGGACTCTGGAAGAAGCCACGCCCACTCCTCTAGCTCCGCCCTCTGCGTCCCAACAAGCGCCCTTGTCTTGGGCACTTGGGAAGAGACCCTCTCTGTCGGGAGGGCTTTGATTGTGTATTCCAGCCAGTATGGTGTTGGACTGGATGGCGCTTGGGGTCTGTCTCACCCAACTCTTATGATTCGATCCCAATGCTATGTGAGATATTTTGTGTTCTGTCGGCACTGAACAAGTGTCTGTATTAAGCCGCCTTGTAGAGAAAGGTGGGCTACAAATGCAGTAAATAATAAATGTTAAGACCTACCTCCAAGTAATTTTGCACTCCGAGTGTGGCCTGGTGAGGAGGCGTCTCCATCACGCCGCTGCAGAGAGGAAAGGGAATAAAAGTTGTTATTATCATCTCTTTCTTAGGCTGAGTCTACATTGTAGACTTAAATGCTATGGAATGCTTGGAAATGTATTTCTTCCCAAGAGGAGTTTGTTGTTGTTGGTGCTTTGCTAGGCTACATCTCCCAGGACTCCATAGCAGCCAAAGTGGTATCAAACTGCGTTAATTCTACAGTGTGTATGCATCATCCTATGAGGATTGTTGAAAAAATATTTATTATACATAAAAGTGGGGGGACAATATAGGTACAGGAAAGTAGGAACGAGAGAAAAAGAAGAAAGAGAAAAAAATGGGAAAGGGTATTTGGTTGCTTCCGTCCTTCCTCCTCTTGTATGACTTTAATTTTGTAATGACCAAAAACTGTCTAGAAAAGTAAGAATTCTTTCCCGCTCAAGTTTCAATTTTTCGTTAGATATTTTTCTAAAAGTCACCCGTCCGTCTTCTTCAATCCACTACCGTTATTCTCTTTTAGTAGAAATGTTAGTTTGTCCATATCTTTTATTTCCATAATTTTAATAATTTTTTTATTTAATACATTTATATCCCGCGCTTCTCACCCCGAAGGGGACTCAGAGCGGCTTACAAATTAAATTTACATCAAATATTATATTATTAGCATAGCACAATACTGGCAATAAATTACTATATTATACTATATCAATATATTGTAATATTATTATTAATATTACATGTAATATATAATATAATGTATTATTGGTATTATATCGTATTACAAAATAATATTATTAATATTATATGCATATACAATATATTATTATATATTATTGTAAATTATATTATATATATGTATACATATATTATACTAGCTGTGCCCGGCCACGCGTTGCTGTGGCGAAGTCTGGTGGTATGGGAAATAAAGTATTGAGGAATTGGTGGCAGTTAAGGTAAAGGGTAAAGGTTTTACCTTCCATTAAGTCCATTATAAATGGGTAATATAGCTGTGTGGAAGGGCCTTGAGTCTGCACTGCCGTATAATCCAGTTAAAATAGATAATCTATGTTTTATAGGCAGTGTGGAAGAGGCCTAAGTGAGGCCTAACTCTGCCTGTTCCCTGGGCTGAGTGGGTTGCTAGGAGACCAAGTGGGCGGAGCTTAGCCTTCTAACTGGCAGCAATTGGCTAAAAACAATTATTCCTCTCCCTCTAATTAGGACTTTATTTTTCTTTTCTTTTTGTTGTATCAACCTAGAGGCATGGATGAGGGGTTGTGCTGTCAATTTTCGAGGTTGTGGGGTGTTTACTTTTGTTGTTTTGTCCGCTGCCATGATGCCATCACTCTTTTATATATATAGATATATATATATAATCCAATCTGTCGTATCAGGAAAAGTATCCAGTTTCCATTTTTTGGCGAAGACTATTCTCACCACTGTTGTAAAAAAAGTAAACAGTTTGTCCATATTTCGATCTGCAAATACAGTAGTCTCGCTTATCCAACGTTCTGGATTATCCAACTCATTTTTGTAGTCAATGTTTTCAATATATCATGATATTTTGGTGCTAAATTCGTCAATACAGTAATTACTACATAGCATTACTGCGTATTGAACTACTTTTTCTGTCAAATGTCTTGTATAACATGATGTTCTGGTGCTTAATTTGTAAAAAACATAACCTAATTTGATGTTTAATAGGCTTTTCCTTAATCTCTCATTATCCAACATATTCACTTAACCAACGTTCTGTCATCCCGTTTACGTTGGATACGCTATGTAGTAATTACTGTATTTATGAATTTAGCACCAAAATATCACGATGTATTGAAAACATTGACTACAAAAATGCGTTGGATAATCCAGAATGTTGGATAAGTGAGACTCTACTGTAATCCAGTCTGTTGTATCAGGAATAGTATCCAGTTTCCATTTTTTGGCGAAGACTATTCTCGCCGCTGTTGTAAAAAAAGTAAACAGTTTGTCCATATTTTGATTTGCAAATACGTTGCATAAGTGAGAATAGGCTTTTCCTTAATCTCTCCTTATTATCCAACATATTCGCTTATCCAACGTTCTGTCGTCCCGTTTACGTTGGATAAGCGAGACTTTACTGTAACTCCGAATCGAACATACCGAGAAGATAGTATTCTGGTTTCATTGGAAAGATTTTTTGGATAATTTTTTTGTCATTCGACATGGATAGTTTTCCAATCATTCGATGAGGGTATTTATAATATTCTTGTGGGTACGATTCACTTCACCGACGTCCTTGTTCTCACGCCCCATTTCGTCAGACGTTTATCAAAACAACAAACAACTAATGTCCATCTATCAAACTACATCAAAATGCCATCTCTGACTCTTACATCCAAGACTGTTGTTTCTAAGTTTTTATTGTCCTGTTTGCATGTGTAAATTCCTGGTCAATTGATTTCCGTTGCATCCCCAGGAAGGCGATGGGCTTGTTTTATTGCTGGTGTTTGTGATAAGCATTCTAACTATTTATTTAATCAAATCATTCCGAATACCATTACTATTTATGAATCAGATTGAATCGAATTAAATCAGGCCCCTTGTGTCCCTTCAGGATGAACTCGGGCTCCTCCTTACCTATACATCGTTCCAGAGTATTGGAAGGAGATTAAATACCGAGCCTTTTGAGAAAGCATCTTCTATATTCAGATTTGGCATCCTTGATCATCCATTGTTGGCACTCTCTCCAGGATCTGGAAATGGTCAAGAGAGATGAGCCTCAAGCCACAAGCACTCACATGAGCCGCATGAGCCTCCGCCATGCCTCTTCTAACATGGCTCCTATTGCTTTCAAGTCAGTTGTCGCCTCCTGATTGCGTAGTCATACGAATCAATGAGAGAGCCTGGCCCAAGATAGGCGGGGTTGGTTTTCAGCAGAGAGAGAGAGAGAGAGAGAGAGAGAGAGAGAGATCAGCCTTAAGGGACGGAGGGAAAATTCCCAAGCTGAAAACAAAACGTGCAATCTCCTTTGTGTGCATACAGTGAAAGAGAGGTTCCACCTAAACATTAGGAAGAGCTTCCTGACATGAAGAGCTGTTCAATAGCCTGGGAGTCTGGTGATGTCTCCTTCTCAGGATGGCCATCTGTAGGGAAGGCTTTAATGGGTCTCTCTTCGAACTCTAGGAATGCTCAACAGTTCCCCACGACTCTCAAGGATATCCTTGGGCACCATCTAGCATTGTGTTCTTGGCCCTTCTAGTCTCCTTCTTTGGATATTGGATGGCCATCTGTCAGGAGGGCTTTGATGGTGGACCTCTGGAGCTTCCCTTCTAACATTTGGAATGCTCAACAATTTCCCATGACTCTCAAGGATATCCCTGGGTAACATCTAACATGCTCTTTGCCCTTCTAGTCTGCTTCTTTGGATATTGGATGGCCATCTGTCAGGAGGGCTTAGATGGTGGACTGGGTGACCTTTGGGACTCCCTTCTAACTCTGTGGAGGCTCAAGAGCATCCCATGACTCACAATGACACCCTAGGTGTTTCTGGGAGGTTTTTAAGCTGAGGCTGGATGGCCATCTGTCGGGTGGGCTTTGATTGTGGACTGGATACCCTTTGGGGCTCCCTTCCAACTCTGAGACTGCTCAACAATTCCCCATGACTCTCAAGAATATTCTAAGACACCATCTAACATTGTGTTTTTGGCCTGTCTAGTCTTCTTTGGATATTGGATGGCCGTCTGTCGGGAGGCCTTTGATGGTGGACTGGATGCCCTTTGGGGCTCCCTTCCAACTCTGAGACTGCTCAACAATTCCCCATGACTCTCAAGAATATTCTAAGACACCATCTAACATTGTGTTCTTGGCCTGTCTAGTCTTCTTTGGATATTGGATGGCCGTCTGTCGGGAGGGCTTTGATGGTGGACTAGATGCCCTTTGGGGCTCCCTTCCAACTCTGGGAATGCTCAACCATTCCCCATGACTCTCAAGAATATTCTAAGACACCATCTAACATTGTGTTCTTGGCCTGTCTAGTCTTCTTTGGATATTGGATGGCCATCTGTCGGGAGGGCTTTGATGGTGGACTGGGTGGCCTTTGGTGCTGTCTTCCAGCTCTGGGATTCAGAAGCTGCAACTGTCAGTATTCCAGGGCATGTAAGCCAAGGCTGTGGGTGTTAAGGATCCCAGGGTCTGGGGAAGAAGTGGGTTGGCGGCGCTATAACTCTTGTGTGTGGCAGCCAGGGTGCTGCCGGGCTTGGAATTGGGAGACGCTCCCTGAGCCTTTCTGACAGCTGCTGCCTCCCTCCCTCCCTCCCCATCCCAGGCCAAGCCTTGCAGGCGCTGCATCCTCTCTGCTGCCTGCATCCTCCTCCTCCTCCTCCTCCCGCCTTCCCGGCACATCTCTCCTTGCCCGCTGGACCCTTTTGCTAGCCAAGGGGCTGCTTTCCCGGAGAGGATGACCCTCCCAGGGCTGTGAGTGCTTCCTCGGCTCCGGATCGGGTGCAAGATGACGGTGGAATTCGAGGAGTGCATCAAGGACTCGCCCCGATTCCGGTAAGGACAACATGCTTCCCTTGCCTTGCATGCAAACAATCCCGTTCCAGATTGATTGGCTTTTGATCCGATTCCAATATGTGTTTGATCCCGTTCCTAGCCACTATGGATGTGGTTCCAATCCGGTTTTCATCCCATTCCAATACGTGCTTGATCACGTTCCAATCCACTACTGATGTGGTTCTGATTGCTTTTGATCTGGTTCCAATCCACTATTGATGTGATTCCAATCTGGTCCCGATCCACTTTTGATCCAGTTCCAATACATCTTCGATCCGCTTCCAATCCACTATTGAACCGGTTCTGATCCACTTTTCATCCGGTTCCAATATGTGTTTCAACCGGTTCCAATCCACTAGCGATGTGATTCCAATCTGCTTTTGATCCAGTTCCAATACGTCTTCAATCCGCTTCCAATCAACTACTGAACCGGTTCTGATCCACTTTTCATCCGGTTCCAATATGTGTTTCAACCGGTTCCAATCCACTAGCGATGTGGTTCCAATCTGGTTCTGTTCCACTTTTGATCCGGTACCAATATGTGTTTCAACCAGTTCCAATCCATTAGTGATGTGGTTCCGATCTGGTTCTGATCCAGTTTTGATCCGGTACCAATACCTGTTTGATCCGGTTCCAGTCCACTATTGATGTGCTTCCGATCCGGTTCTGATCCGCTTTTGATCTGGTACCAATACGTATCTGATCTGGTTCCAGACCACTATTGATGTGCTTCCGATCCGGTTCTGATCTGTTTTTGATCTGGTTCCAATATGTGTTTGCTCTGATTCCAATTCGCCTTTGATCCGGTTCCAATCCAGTACCGATCCAGCTCCAATCGGCTTTTGATGTTTGATCCAGTACCAATACATGTTTGACCCAGTTCCGGTCCACTATTGATGTGCTTCCGATCTAGTTCTGATCTGTTTTTGATCTGGTTCCAATATGTGTTTGTTCTGATTCCAATTCGCCTTTGATCCGGTTCCAATCCAGTACTGATCCGGCTCCAATCGGCTTTTGATGTGGTTCCAACCCGGTTCCGCTCCACTGTCGATCTGGTCAATTAGCGCTTGATCCAGTTCCGATCCATTTCCAATCAGGTTACAGTTCGCTTTGGATCTGGTTCTGATCCATTTCCGATCAGGTTACGATTTGCTTTGGATCTGGTTCTGATCCATTTCCGATCAGGTTACGATTCGCTTTGGATCTGATTCCGATCCGGTTCCGATCTGATTTGGATCACTCTGGTTCCGATCCAATTTGGATCCACACTCGAAAGACCCCACCCCAAATCTCTCCAAAAACCCAACGTAGAGGGAATGGGAGCAAATCTGGATTTCAGTGTGCCAGGAATGATTCAAGCTGCATATCCCTTGCGTTATAATCCATTTTGGTGCCGAACCATATAAGAGATCATACGGTAGTCTCGATTCAGCCGGAGGCCCCTTCTGGACGTGGATCCGGCTCCTCTGGGTTCCCATTTTCAGCCTCCACGTCTCCGTCCGAGCCAAGCCCCATTTTAGAAACCACCAAGCACATTGTGCTTCCTTTCTGTCATTTTTTATCGGCCAATGCAGCATCTGCCTCCTTTCTCCTGACGCGGGAAAGAGCCAGAGGGATCCGTTTAGGACTCCCCTTTATTCCCTTATACAAAGGCTCTCTGTTTTTAATGGAGGAAGGGGAGCGGTGGGAAGATGGAAGAAGGTGTGGGGTGGCTGGGTGATGGGATTTGTAGGTTTTTTAAAGCCCTGCTTCATCTCCATTTTCTGCAGCAGGGATGGTTCAATGTCAGTGCTGTCCATTGGTCGGCTTTTGACATATATATGTGTGCGAGCTTGGATGTAAACGATAAGAGCCAAGGCAGATTGTAGTCATTTTTATTTGATACTCAGCCTCGTCTTTCACTGTATATCATACCGACCTTATATTATATTATATTATATTATATTATATTATATTACTAGCTGTGGCATGGATGAGAGGTTGTGCTGTCAATTTTCGAGGTTGTGGGGCATTTAGTTTAGTTGTTTTGTCCGGCGCCGTGATACCATTACCCTTTTATATATATAGATATTCATACATATATGTGTGTGCGAGCTTGGATGTAAACGATAAGAGCCAAGGCAGATTGTAGTCATTTTTATTTGATACTCAGCCTCGTCTTTCACTGTATATCATACCGACCTAATATTATATTATATTATATTATATTACTAGCTGTGGCATGGATGAGAGGTTGTGCTGTCAATTTTCGAGGTTGTGGGGCGTTTAGTTTAGTTGTTTTGTCCGGCGCCGTGATACCATTACCCTTTTATATATATAGATATTCATACATATATGTGTGTGCGAGCTTGGATGTAAACGATAAGAGCCAAGGCAGATTGTAGTCATTTTTATTTGATACTCAGCCTCGTCTTTCACTGTATATCATACCAACCTTATAGTATATTAATTATGTGATATTATATTATATTCATACATATATAAACAATAAGAGCCAAGGCAGATTGTAGTCATTTTTATTTGATACTTAGCCTCGTCTTTCACTGTATATCATATTGACTTTATAGTATATTAATTATATTATATTATATTCATACATATATGTGTGTGCGAGCTTGGATGTAAACGATAAGAGCCAAGGCAGATTGTAGTCATTTTTATTTGATATTCAGCATCTTCTTTCACTGTATATCATATCGACCTTATAGTATATTAATTATATTATATACATATGTATATATGTGTGCAAGCTTGGATATAAACAATAAGAGCCAAGGCAGATTGTAGTCATTTTTAGTTGATACTCAGCCTCGTCTTTCACTGTATATCATACCGACCTTATATTATATTATATTATATTATATTCATACATATATAAGTGTGCGAGCTTGGATTTAAACGATAAGAGCCAAGGCAGATTGTAGTCATTTTTATTTGATACTCAGCGTCGTCTTTCACTGTATATCATACAAACCTTATATTATATTATATTATATTCATCATATATATGTGTGTGAGCTTGGATGTAAACAATAAGAGCCAAGGCAGATTGTAGTCATTTTTATTTGATACTCAGCGTCGTCTTTTACTGTATATCATACCGACCTTATATTATATTATATTATATTATATTACTAGCTGTGCCCGGCCACACGTTGCTGTGGCTAGGACTTAATTTTTCTTTTCTTTTTGTTGTATGAACGTAGAGGCATGGATGAGAGGTTGTGCTGTCAATTTTCGAGGTTGTAGGGCGTTTAGTTTAGTTGTTTTGTCCGGTGCCGTGATACCATTACCCTTTTATATATATAGATATTCATACATATATGTGTGTGTGAGCTTGGATGTAAACGACAAGAGCCAAGGCAGATTGTAGTCATTTTTATTTGATACCCATCATTGTCTTTCATGGTATATCATATTGACCAACTTTATAGTATATTAATTATATTATATTCATATGTATATGTATGTGCGAGCTTGGATGTAAACGATAAGAGCCAAGGCAGATTGTAGTCATTTTTATTTGATACTCAGTAGTCTTTCACTGTATATCATACCGACCTTATATTATATTATATTATATTATATTATATTATATTATATTCATACATATATGTATGCATGTCTTGGTGCATTGTTGGGAGTGCCTCGGTGAGCCGGTGAATCTGCGGCCATTCTCGGAAAAGAAGAAGAAAGGAATGGGTGTTGTCCAGAAAAAAAATATATATATATATGGGGAAGACGATGAGCCCAAAGTGTGTGTTTGTGGGATGTAAAGAGGGAAGAACAGATGGAAGGGACCCACAACGAGTGGGGGGCCCTTGTTTCTCCGTCTCTGGTCACATCAAGGTCGTTCGCGGCCTTCTGGATTCACATCTGCCGCAGGGACCACCCCCTTGGCTCTGTCTGGAGATTTCATAGAAATATAGACCTAAAAGAGACCCCCAAAGGCCATCCGGTCCAACCCCGTTCTGCCATTATTATTATTAGACGGGACCCCAGACACCATCAAAGCCCAGCCAGCAATGGACATTATTGAGAGAATATATTTATTATTATTATTATTATTACTATTACTACTACTACTACTACAAGGAAGCTCAGACACCATTAAAGTCCTCTCGACAGAGGCCCAGCCAGCCGTGGATGTCATTGAGAGAATATATTATTATTATTATTATTATTATTATTATTATTATTATTTTATTGTATGACACAGCAAACAAGATAGACCTGCTGGATTTCATATCACAAAATCACAAGTCGAACACTTCCCAAGTGTCTAGGACTGTGTGATGTATTTTCGGATGATGCTTTTTGCAGTTGGCAGATCGTAATTTTGTCAATGTTGTTATTATTATTATTATTATTATTATTATTATTATTATTATTATTATTATTATTATTATTATTATTACAAGGAAGCTCAGACACTATTAAAGTTCTCCCGACAGAGGCCCAGCCAGCTGTGGACGTCATTGAGAGAATATATTATATATTATTGTTGTTGTTGTTGTTATTATAAGGAAGCTCTCCCTCATAGCCTTCCCAGTGGAGGCCCAGCCAGCCGTTTTTACGTCATTGAGAGCATATATTATTATTATTATTATTATTATTATTATTATTACTACTACAAGGAAGCTCAGACACCATCATAGCCCTCCCAACAGAGGCCCAGTCAGCCGTGGACGTCATTGAGAGAATATATTATTATTATTATTATTACTACTACTACTACTACTACTACTACTACAAGGAAGCTCAGACACTATCATAGCCCTCCCAACAGAGGCCCAGCCAGCCATGGACATCATTGAGAGAATATATTCTATTATTATTATTATTATTATTATTATTATTATTATTATTATTATTATTATTATTACAAGGAAGCTCAGACACCATTAAAGTCCTCCTGACAGAGGTCCAGCCAGCCATGGACGTCATTGACGTATATTATATATTATATATTATTACTATTATTATTATTGTTGTTGTTATTACTACTACAAGGAAGCTCAGACACTATTAAAGTCCTCCCGACAGAGGCCCAGCCAGCCGTGGGCGTCATTGAGAGAATATATTATTATTATTATTATTATTATTATTATTATTATTATTATTATTATTATTATTATTACAAGGTATCTCAGACACCATCATAGCCCTCCCAACAGAGGCCCAGCCAGCCATGGACGTCATTGAGAGAATATATTATATTGTTGTTGTTGTATTGGATCACATGTTGGACATTTCTGAAGTGTCTAGGACTGTGTGATGTATCGGTGAATAATGCGAGGAGATCCGAGTAGGGGTGGCAGATGGTGATTTTGTCAGCGCCGATTATTTTCAAGTGCAGGCCAAGGTTTTTAGGCACTGCGCCCAGTGTGCCGATCACCACTGGGACCACCTTTCCGGGCTTGTGCCAGAGTCTTTGCAGTTCGATCTTTAAATCCTCGATATAATGTCAGCTATTCCAGTTGCTTCTCGTCGGTTTCTGTTGTCGCCTGGGGTTGGACCATACTTTGTGTTGTCGAAGGCTTTCAAGGCCGGAATCACTGGTTGGCTGTGAGTTTTCCGGGCTGTATGGCCATGATTTAGAAGCATTCTCTGCTGATGTTTCGCCTATATCTGTGGCAGGCATCCTCAGAGGTTGTGAGGTCTGTTGGAAACAAGGCAAGTGGGGTTTATATATCCAGGGTAGGAGAAAGAATTCTTGTCTGTAGGAGGCAAGTATGAATGTTGCCATTGGCAAGCTTGATTAGCATTGAATAGCCTTGCAGCTCCAAAGCCTGACTGCTTTCTTCCTCAGGGAATCCTCTATGGGGTTATAAGGTCCGTTGGAAACTAGGCAAGTGGGGTTTATATATCTGTGGGAGAAAGAACTCTTGTCTGCTTGTGGCAAGTATGAATGTTTCAATTGGCAAGCTTGATTAGCATTGAATAGCCTTGCAGCTCCAAAGCCTGGCTGCTTCCGGCCTCGGGGAATCCTCTATGGGGTTATAAGGTCTGTTGGAAACTAGGCAAGTGGGGTTTATATATCTGTGGGAGAAAGAACTCTTGTCTGCTTGTGGCAAGTATGAATGTTTCAATTGGCAAGCTTGATTAGCATTGAATAGCCTTGCAGCTCCAAAGCCTGGCTGCTTCCGGCCTCGGGGAATCCTCTATGGGGTTATAAGGTCTGTTGGAAACTAGGCAAGTGGGGTTTATATATCTGTGGGAGAAAGAACTCTTGTCTGCTTGTGGCAAGTATGAATGTTTCAATTGGCAAGCTTGATTAGCATTGAATAGCCTTGCAGCTCCAAAGCCTGGCTGCTTCCGGCCTCGGGGAATCCTCTATGGGGTTATAAGGTCTGTTGGAAACTAGGCAAGTGGGGTTTATATATCTGTGGGAGAAAGAACTCATGTCTGCTTGAAGCAAGTATGAATGTTGCCATTGGCAAGCTTGACTAGCATTGAATAGCCTTGCAGCGTCAAAGCCTGACTGCTTCCTGCCTCGGGGAATCCCCTATGGGGTTATAAGGTCTGTTGGAAACTAGGCAAGTGGGGTTTATATATCTGTGGGAGAAAGAACTCTTGTCTGCTTGAGGCAAGTATGAATGTTGCCATTGACCTTTTGGATATAGTTTTGGAGTACAATTACTTTAGATTTGGTTCTCAGTTTTACTTGCAAACGTTCAGTGTTGCAATGGGGAGCCCCCTAGCCCCCACTCTGGCTAATCTTTTCATGTCTACTTTGGAACAAATGTGGATCCTTAATGGCACCAGGAACCAATTACTACATGATATAATATATTATGGAAGATTTATAGACAACATTTTTCTAATTTGCAATACTAAGGAAACTGCAACACAACTTAGCACATGGTTAAATACAATACATGACAATATAAAATTCACCAGTACCTATAGCCATACAAGCATTAATTTCTTGGATGTCACAGTATACAAAAAATGGCAAGAGATTGATGGTCAAAAATTATAGAAAGCCAACAGATAAAAATTCCATAATGCACTGTCTGGAACAACATAGGATTCCCTCAGTTTCCAACGGACCTTATGACCTCACAGAGGATTCCCCTAGGCAGGAAGCAGCCAGGCTTTGAAGCTGCAAGGCTATTCAATGCTAACCAAGCTTGCCAGTGGCAACATTCACATGCTTAAGCAGCTGAGGGGGAAAAGGAAAGGGTCCAAGGCTGTTAGGAATGGTGGAAGTTGTAGTCCAAAACATCTGGAGAGCCAAACTTTCTCCAACGAAAAAAACAGTGACTTCTTTGACGGACGCTTTCACCCAGCGCTGGGAGGTTTCCAAGCTGGTTTCTTCCTCCACTATTGTATCGTGGTTGAAATTACAGTCATTATTTCTAAATTGGCATCTAGTCGCATAAGGGAGCATATGCCTTCTTTATAAAAAAAAAATGCAAATCCGTCTCCTTTTCTGTCTTGTGTTTTTTTGGCAAAGTCCCAGTTGTTGTTCCATCAAGGAGACAGAAGGAAAGAAGGAAACACGGCCAGCTTTTCTCTTCCTATTCTTCCTCTCTGTGTGTCTGTCTCCGGGCTGTGTGGCCACGTTCCAGAAGCATTCTCTCCTGACGTTTCACCCACATCTGTGGCAGGCATCCTCAGAGGTTGTGAGGTCTGTTGGAAACGAGGCAAGTGGGGTTTATATATCTGTGGAATGCCCAGCATATTATTTAAGACCACGCTAACAGACACCGTGTCAGACTACACAGAGAAGCTATTGAAATCCGCAATCATGGGGATGATTTCAACAGAAAGGAGGAAACCATGAAAATGAACACAATCTGGCTACGAGTCTTGAAAAAAAAATCTAAAATCACGACAGTAAATAAAGAGCAAAAATCAGAAAACAGTGGAATTCCAGACAGGAAACAACGAGGGCCAGATAACACCTCCCAACAAAGGATTCCCCCCAGGCAGGTTTGAAGGTGCAAGGACATTCAATGCTAATCAAGCTGGCTCATGGCAACATTCACACTGGCCTCCAACAGAGAAGATTTCATTCTTCCAACCTGGATATATAAACCCCACTTGCCGAGTTTCCAACAGACCTTACAACCTCACAGAGGATTCTCCCCGAGACAGGAAGCAGCCAGGCTTTGAAGCTGCAAGGCCATTCCATTCTAATCTCAGGGCCTCTCCCATCTCAAATTGATCTCCAATGAATCCGCAGCACTTTACCTGTTATCTTGTGTTTACAATTTTTATAATATGCACTTTACTTAGTCTATTATCATAGACTAATATCATTAATATTATCATATTAAGTGTGTGTTTTTAATTCTATAGGTTAATATTTTAAATTTTATAATTTGTGTATGTTTTTTGTTTTATTGATGTATTGTATACTGTTATTGCTTTTATCTGGTATTATCTGTAAACCACCCCGAGTCCACTTCAGGGGAGATAGAGGCGGGGTATAAATAAGCATATTATTATTATTATTATTATTATTTTATTATTATTTTGTATGACACAGCAAACAAGATAGATATGCTGGATTTCGTATCACAGAATCACAAGTCGAACACTTCCCAAGCGTTGTTTATTATTATTGTTGTTGTTGTTGTTGTTGTTGTTATTATTATTATTATTATTATATTATTATGACACAGCAAACAAGATAGATATGCTGGATTTCGTATCACAAAATCAGAAGTCAAACACTTCCCAAGTGTCTAGGACTGTGTGATGTATTTTCGGATGATGCGTGCAGATCCCAGTAGGGTGGCCTTTTGCAGTTGGCAGATCGTAATTTTGTCAATGTCTATTGTTTCCAAATGCCTACTGAGATCTTTTGGCACGGCACCCAGTGTGCCCGTCACCACCGGGACCACATGCACTGGTTTCTGCCAGAGTCTTTGAAGTTCAATCTTGAGGTCCTGATAGCCGCTGAGTTTTTCCTGTTGTTTTTCGTCAATGCGACTGTCACCTGGGATGGCAACATCAATGATCCAACCCCTTTTCTTTTCCACAACTGTGATGTCTGGTGTGTTGTGTTCCAGAACTTTGTCAGTCTGGATTTGGAAGTCCCACAGTATCTTTGCATGCTCATTTTCCAAGACTTTTGCAGGTTTGTTATCCCACCAGTTCTTTACTGCTGGCAGGTGGTACTTGAGGCATAAGTTCCAATGAATCCTTTGGGACACATAGTTGTGCCTCTGTTTGTAGTCTATCTGTGCAATTTTCTTATAGCAGCTGAGGAGATGATCAATGGTTTTGTTGGTTTTCTTGCACAGTCTGCATTTTGGGTCATCAGCTGATTTTTCGATCTTGGCCTGAATTGCCTTTGTCCTGATGTCTTGCTCCTGGGCTGCAAGGATCAGGCCTTCTGTCTCCTTCTTCAGGGTCCCATTCGTGAGCCAGAGCCAGGTCTTCTCCTTGTCAGCTTTTCCTTCAATTTTGTCAAGGAACTTTCCATGCAATGTTTTGTTGTGCCAGCTTTCAGCTCTAGTTTGTAGTGCGGTTTTCTTGTACTGATTCTTTGTCTGCTGTGCTTTGAGGAGTTTCTGATTTTTGACTTCAATCAAAGCAGGTTCTTCACTTTGTTTTACATATTCTGCCAGGGCATGTTAATAATAATAATAATAATAATAATAATAATAATAATAATTATTATTATTATTATTGTTATTATTATTATTATTTTGTATGACACAGCAAACAAGATAGATATGCTCGATTTCTTTTCACAAAATCACAAGTCGAACACTTTCCAAATGTCTAGGACTGTGTGATGTATTTTCAGATGATGCACGCAGATCCCAGTAGGGTGGTTGTTGTTGTTGTTGTTGTTGTTGTTGTTGTTGTTGTTATTAATATTAATCAAGGTGATCAATTGCAACATTCCAACAGACAAGAGTTTTCTCCCATCCTGGACCTCCCACAGATATATAAACCCCACTTGCCTCATTTCCAACAGACCTCACAACCTCTGAGGTTGCCTGCCATAGATGTGGGCGAAACGTCAGGAGAGAATGCTTCTGGGACATGGCCATACAGCCTGGAAAACTCACAGCTTTGCTCTCAGGTGTACTGGAGGTTTTCCTAGGACCTATGTCAATATTTAGATTTGATCCCATTGCGTCTTGGGATGTATCTACACCTAAAGTTAGACCTCACTTTTCAGTGCCGTGAGTCAATACGAAGTAATCGTGGGAGTTGTAGTTTGACAAGTACCAAAGCCTCTATTTCGGAAAGCATTTCCCTCCCAGTTATGGAAGCCTTGACCTCACAGTTATCTGTTTATCATGTTTGGAAGAAGAGTCACTGAGGACAGTGATGTCCGGGAAACACAGTGAGTCACTTTTATAAACTATTTCTGAGTTGAGCTGAGTCCAAGCTCCAGTTTAATTCAGGAAAGAAAATAGGGGCGAATGAAACGCAGCTCCTCGGAAATTTGGAAATCGAGGGGTTGGCGTCAGCGGACTCCTCCGTCCTTGTAGAGGCATGTATTATTTTTTGCGCTCAGGTAAACAATGGTAATTACCTTGAAAGACCTGTTTGGAGTGCTGTTTTTTTTTAATTTGACCGGGTTCTGCCAGGTATTTTTCATCCAATCACATTAAAACAATGTTGAGTCTGGAATAAAGTTTGTTATACATCGAGTTCACAGAAACCACCACTCTCTCGACCATTAAAGAAGTGTTTTCAGCTCCTCCAGAGACTAGAACGTGGATCAAAGTATTCAAATAATAATTTAATTTAAGTAATAGTCTAATAATAATAATAATAATAATAATAATAATAATAATAATAATAATAATAATAATAATAATAATAATTTTTGCCAACTGCAAAAGGCCACCCTACTGGGATCTGCGCGCATCATCCAAAAATACATCACACAGTCCTAGACACTTGGGAAGTGTTTGACTTGTGATTTTGTGATATGAAGTCCAACATATCTATCTTGTTTGCTGTGTCATAATAAAATAATAATAATAATAATAATAATAATAATAATAATAATAATAATAATAATAAACACTTGGGAAGTGTTCGACTTGTGATTTTGTGATACGAAATCCAGGATATCTATCTTGTTTGCTGTGTCATACAACATCATTGTGTCAATAATAATAATAATAATAATAATAATACGATCATAATAATTGACCAAGGACCTCTTTGACCAGAGACCACTTTGATATTATTATTATTATTATTATTATTATTATTATTATTGACACAACGACATAGTATGACACAGCAAACCAGCATATCTATCTTGTTTGCTGTGTCATACTATGTTGTTGTGTCAATAAGAATAATAATAGTATCACACAGTCCTAAACACTTGGGAAGTGTTTGACTTGTGATTTTGTGATACGAAATCCAGCATATTCTCTGTCATACGGTGTTTTTGTGTCATAATAATAATAATACAGTAGAGTCTCACTTATCCAACATAAACGGGCCGGCAGAACGTTGGATAAGCGTTGGATACCGAAATCCATGGATGCTCAATTTCCATTATATTCAACTAGTTTTGCCTGGGTTATTAGAAGTCATTTTTTATTTGACAAAATGCATAAGGTTGTGGGTGAACTATAACTCACATCATGCCAGGTTAACTCCCGAAACTATCAATACTTAAAATTTGTTATGTTGGGCAAATGTGCTCTAGATGCATCACCGGTGGGGTTCAGTGTGCTCCCTTGCTGTAGGGTAAACTACAACTCATACTATGGTGAGTCGGTCCAGTACCTTTGTTTGGTCATGGGGGTTCTGTCTGCCAAGTTAGGTCCAGGTCCAAACTGAATGTAAAGTTGACCAAAAGGTGATTCGTAACCCTTTTGGTACTAATGTTGGAGAACGGTCCCTGGTCCAAGTGGTCTCTGGTCAAAGTGGTCACGGGTCCAAGTGGTCCCTGGTTAAAGTGGTCCGTGGTCAAAGTGGTCCGTGGTCAATGTGGTCCCTGGTCAAAGTGGTCCGTGATCAAAGAGGTCCCAGGTCAAAATGGTCTGTGGTCAAAGAGGTCCCTGGTCAAAGTGGTCCCAGGTCAAAGTGGTCTGTGGTCAAAGAGGTCCCTGGTCAAAGTGGTCCCTGGTTAAAGTGGTCTGTGGTCAATGTGGTCCCTGATCAAAGTGGTCTGTGGTCAATGTGGTCCCTGGTCAAAGTGGTCTGTGGTCAATGTGGTCCCTGGTCAAAGTGGTCTGTGGTCAATGTGGTCCCTGGTTAAAGTGGTCCCTGGTCAATGTGGTCCCTGATCAAAGTGGTCTGTGGTCAATGTGGTCCCTGGTCAAAGTGGTCTGTGGTCAATGTGGTCCCTGGTCAAAGTGGTCTGTGGTCAATGTGGTCCCTGGTCAAAGTGGTCTGTGGTCAATGTGGTCCCTGGTCAAAGTGGTCTGTGGTCAATGTGGTCCCTGGTCAAAGTGGTCCCTGGTCACAAAAAAGGTTGGGAAACCTGTGATGTAAGTGGACATCTCTGCCACATACACACATACAGATTTTCTCTTTCATAATATGTAGAATAGATAGACGAAGAACCTCTGGCTGAGAATGCTCAGTGTCCTGAACTGCAAATCCCATGTTCCATAGTTGCAGTCGGAAGTGGAATTGGGGCACGATGATTGTGGCTCATAGATCAGAAGATAGGATGGAAGAGTCATCTTCTGCGTCAAGGTTTCCACCTGTTCTTTGGTCGCTTTATCTGTTGCCCAGAGCAGTGGGAACCCCAGGATGCAACGTGAGCGACGGGGGAGGGGGGGGGGATTCCTCACACGGAACCCACTCTTCATATTATGTGGGGCGGCTCACGTGTCACATCGGGCACATCAATGTGACAGCCGCACCCCAGGAGCTGCCTCTTTCATCGTGGGCCTGTCAGGCGCATTCGGCTCCCGACCCATCACCTGGAAAGGCCCCATATGCTCCCCATTGCCTCTCCCCTCGGCAAGAAGCAGCTGCCCTATGAGATGCAGCAAGCTGGCAAGGGCTTTCCTTCCTTCCATCCATCCATCCATCCATAATAATCCTCTAAATGCATAATACAAGTGAAATATAAATAAAGTATCATTATTATATTATTATTAGTATTATTATTATTATTATTGTATGACACAGCAACAAGATAGATATGCTGGATTTCGTATCACAAAATCACAAGTCGAACACTTCCCAAGTGTCTAGGACTGTGTGATGTATTTTCGGATTATGCGTGCAGATCCCAGTAGGGTGGCCTTTTGCTGTTGGCAGATCGTAATTTTGTCAATGTCTATTGTTTCCAAATGCCGGCTGAGATCTTTGGGCACGGCACCCAGTGTGCCCATCACCACTGGGACCACCTGCTCTGGTTTCTGCCAGAGTCTTTGAAGTTCAATCTTGAGGTCCTGATAGCGGCTGAGTTTTTCCTGTTGTTTTTTGTCAATGCGACTGTCACCTGGGATGGCGACATCAATCATCCAAACCTTTTTTTCCCCCACAACTGTGATGTCTGGTGTGTTGTGTTCCAGAACTTTGTCAGTCTGGATTCGGAAGTCCCACAGTATCTTTGCGTGTTCATTTTCCAATACTTTTGCAGGTTTGTGAGCCCACCAGTTCTTTGCTGCTGGGAGGTGGTACTTGAGGCATAAGTTCCAATGAATCATTTGGGCCACATAGTTGTGCCTCTGTTTGTAGTCTGTCTGTGTGGTTTTCTTACAGCAGCTGAGGATATGATCCATGGTTTCGTCAGCTTCCTTGCACAGACTGCATTTTGGGTCATCAGCTGATTTTTTGATCTTGGTCTTAGCCTTTGTCCTGATGTCTTGCTCCTGGGCTGCAAGGATCAGGCCTTCTGTCTCCTTCTTCAGGGTCCGATTCGTGAGCCAGAGCCAGGTCTTCTCCTTTTCAGCTTTTCCTTCAATTTTGTCAAGGAACTTTCTATGCAATGTTTTGTTGTGCCAGCTGTCAGCTCTAGTTTGTAGTGCGGTTTTCTTGTACTGGTTTTTTGTCTGCTGTGCTTTGAGGAGTTTCTGATTTTTGACTTCAATCAAAGCAGGTTTTTCACTTTGCTTTCCATATTCTGCCAGGGCATGTTCTTCTTCTTTGACTGCTTGTTTTACTTGCAAGAGTCCTCTGCCCCCTGATCTTCTAGGCAGATATAGCCGGTCAACATCACTGCGAGGGTGCAGTGAATGATGAATGGTCATGAGTTTTCTTGTTTTTCTGTCCAAATTGTCCGGTTCCGCCTGTGTCCAATTCATAATGCCAGCAGTATATCATCATCATCATCATCATCATCTTCTTCTTCTTCTTCTTCTTATTATTATTATTATTATTATTATTATTATTCTTCTTCTTCTTCTTCTTCTTCTTCTTATTATTATTATTATTATTATTATGTGTGTGGGTCAGGTATCTGGAGGGATTTATAGGAATTTATAGGTCATGAGTTTTCTTGTTTTTCTGTCCAAGTTGTCCAGTTCCGCCTGTGTTCAATTCATAATGCCAGCAGTATATCATCATCATCATCATCATCATCATCATCATCATCATCATCATCATCATCATCATCATCATCATCTTCTTCTTCTTCTTCTTCTTCTTCTTCTTCTCCTTCCTCCTCCTCCTCCTATTATTATTATTATTATTATTATTATTATTATTATTATTATTATTATTATTATTATTATTATGTGTGTATGGGGCAGGTATCTAGAGAGATTTATAGAAGTTGTAGTTCACCTACATCCGGAGGACACTATGAACCCAAACAATGATGGATCTGGACCAAATTTGACATGCATTCCTGATATGCCCAGATTTGAATACTGGTGGGTTTTGAGAGGAATTGCCCTGGATATTTTGGAGTTCTAGCTACTGGGATGTATAGTTCACCTGCAATCAATGAACATTCTGAACTCCACCAAAGATGGAATAGGACCAAATTTGGCACACAGAGCCCCAAGGACCAGGAAAAAATACGGGAGGTCTTTGGGGAAAATTCACCTTGATTTGGGGGAGTTGTAGTACTTTGGCTCCCTGCCGTTTGGCACATGTTGAACAGCCGAAAGCACAGTTGTCCAAATGCTCCGAGGCCAAGCTGGGAGAGCAGCATATATTTATTAGCGGGGATTAAGGCCTGATGTCACCATCCCGGCGTGGCTTGGCTTGGGCGGAAACGATCACTCTGCTCTTAAATAAGCAAAGTCTTAGCCCAGTCTAAACAGATTTATGTAATTTTGGCGTGCGAGAGATCATGCTCGCCCCTTCCTCCGTCCCTTCCAAAGAGGCAGGATCTGTGTCTTTGTGTTGTCGAAGGCTTTCATGGCCGGAATCACTGGGTTGCTGTGAGTTTTCTGGAATGTCTGGCCATCTTCCAGAAGCATTCCCTCCTGTCGTTTTGCCCAGGCATCCTCAGAAGTTGGGAGGTCTGTTGGAAACTAGGCGAGTGGGGTTTAGATTTTATTTTAGAGATGGAGGCGGGGTATAAATAAAATTATTATTATTATTATTATTATTGACACAACGACATTGTATGACACAGCAAACAAGATAGACATGCTGGATTTCGTATCACAAAATCACAAGTCGAACTCTTCCCAAGTGTCTAGGACTGTGTGATGTATTTTTGGATGATGCGTGCAGATCCCAGTAGGGTGGCCTTTTGCAGTTGGCAGATTGTGATTTTGTCAATGTCTATTGTTTCCAAATGCCGGCTGAGATCTTTTGGCACGGCACCCAGTGTGCCCATCACCACCGGGACCACCTGCGCTGGTTTCTGCCAGAGTCTTTGAAGTTCAATCTTGAGGTCCTGATAGCGGCTGAGTTTTTCCTGTTGTTTTTCGTCAATGCGACTGTCACCTGGGATGGCGACATCAATGATCCAAACCTTTTTCTTTTCCACAACTGTGATGTCTGGTGTGTTGTGTTCCAGAACTTTGTCAGTCTGGATTCGGAAGTCCCACAGTATCTTTGCGTGCTCATTTTCCAATACTTTTGCAGGTTTGTGATCCCACCAGTTCTTTGCTGCTGGCAGGTGGTACTTGAGGCATAAGTTCCAATGAATAATTTGGGCCACATAGTTGTGCCTCTGATTGTAGTCTGTCTGTGCCGTTTTCTTACAGCAGCTGAGGACATGATCCATGGTTTCGTCAGTTTCCTTGCAGAGTCTGCATTTTGGGTCATCAGCTGATTTTTCGATCTTGGCCTGAATTGCATTTGTTCTGATGGCTTGCTCCTGGGCTGCAAGGATCAGGATTATTATTATTATTATTATTATTATTATTATTATTATTATTATATTAAATCAGTCTGCAATGCCTTTCATGTTCCTTGATTCGTGTCTGGGCAATGTTGCGTTGGGTGGTCCCTATGTAGACTTGTCTACAGCTGCATGTTTTATGGTAGACTCCTGAAGAGAATTGAGAGGATTCCCCCAGGCAGGAAGCTGCCAGGCTTTGAAGCTGCAAGGCTATTCAATGCTAATCAAGGTGGCAAATGGCAACATTCACACTTGCCTGAAACAGACAAGAGTTCTTTCTCCCACCCTGGACATATATAAACCCCACTTTCCTAGATTCCAACAGACCTCACCGCCTCTGAGGATGCCTGCCATAGATGTGGGTGCAACGTCAGGAGAGAATGCTTCTGGAACATGGCCATACATCCCGCAAAACTGACAGCAATGTATGCATTTCTTTGCCGGAGCATGCCACATATGTGGGAAGGTTTAGAGTGTGTCTACACTTGGGTATTAATACAATTTGACACTGCTTTAACGGTGGTGGCTCAAGTCTATGGAATAATGAGGGTTTGAGTTCCTCTTCATACTTTCTCAAAGGAAGCCACTCATAAAGCGTTCCTTGTTTCCTGGGAAGAAGAGCCTGGCAGAGTCTCACCCATTCATTTCCTCGCCTGGAGGATCGAGAAGAGTTCTTTTGAATGTTGGAGGGCAAAAGGGACTGAGAACCCCGATTTTGCTGGCACCATCACTTTATTTGGTTGAACCCAGGATTTATTATTATTATCTGCCCCTGTGATGGAAACTACTCCAGAGGTTAATAAGAGGCTGCTGTAATTGCTGGGCATTAGTAACCTGTTCTTGCATTCTACATTTAATAATTAAAACGAGGAATGGAATTTGAAAATGAACAGGTTTGAGTCCCGGCGTGGGTACGGGACGGAGGCTTAGCCCAGTCACCTTCCTTTGGTCTCTTTCTTGATTTGCACCAAGGAGCACTTCCATCAGAACTGCCATATTGCACCTTCATCATCTTTGTATCGTCATCTTATTTATTTATCATATACTGTACTAGCTTGGGTTGTTTGAAAAAGTCTATTTTTAATTGCATAACGTTTTGTGTGAACCACAACTCACATCATGCCAGGTTAAACTCCCAAAACTCTATCACTCCTTAAAGTTTGTTATGTTGAGTAAGTCTGCTCTGGATGCATCACGGGTGAGGTTCAGTGTGCTCTTCGTTAATTTTTTTCCCCCCCAAAAATTTTTTTAAATATATTTTTAAAAATATATTTTTTGTTTCTGCAACCTACCTTGAATGGGAGCTTAGCACAGCCTAATATGGCTGCCGCTCCCCGGCCAATCAGAAGCTTTCACGATGGACGCAAAGGTGGGGGCTAACGTCCTCTGCGTCCACATGGAAGATTGCCATACAAGCCCGGTGTGTAGCGATTGCGCATGCGCATCCGCCATTTTAGAAACATTTAGAATCATTACAAATTTTCGGAAATATCCGAAATTTTTGGGTGAAAAAAATCGGAAATACTTTCTATATATGTAGGGTGAACTACAACTCTCACTAGGGTGAGTCAGTCCATTCAAATCCCTCTAGTAGGTTGAGTTAGTCATGGGGGTCCCGTGTGCCAAGTTTGGACCAGATCCATAATCGGTGGACATCACAGTTTCCCTGGTTGTGGGTGAACTACAACTCCCAGAAAGGAAGGTCAGTTTCCCCCAGACCCCTCCAGTAATTCAATTTTGGCATAACTGGGATGTGTGCCAAGTGTGGTCCCGATCCATCGGTGTTTGGGTTCACAGTGCTCTCTGGATGTAGGTGAACTACAACTCCCCAAAATCAAAGTTAATTTCCCCCCAAAGACCAGTATTTTTGGCTGGTCATGGGGGCTCTGTGTGCCAAGTTTGGTCCAATTCCATCTTTGGTGGAGTTCAGGGTGCTCACTGATTACAGGTGAACTATACATTAGGCATGTCCGATTGATGAAAAAAATGTTTCAATTCTCGTTTCTAAAGTAGGGGGCGCTGGCGCTTCGATATAGAAAGTATTTCCGATTTTTTTCACCCAAAAATTTCGGATATTTCCGAAAATTTGTAATGATTCTAAATGTTTCTAAAATGGCGGATGCGCATGCGCAATCGCTACACACCGGGCTTGTATGGCAATCTTCCATGTGGACGCAGAGGACGTTAGCCCCCACCTTTGCGTCCATCGTGAAAGCTTCTGATTGGCCGGGGAGCGGCAGCCATATTAGGCTGTGCTAAGCTCCCATTCAAGGTAGGTTGCAGAAACAAAAAATATATTTTTAAAAATATATTTAAAAAAATTTTTGGGGGGGAAAAAAATTAACGAAACATTAAGAGACAAGTAGAGAATGGGCCAACAATGGTTCGAATTACATTGCTGGTTGCGCTGTGAGACAATGTCTCGGAATGCGTATCAAAAAGCGAGAACAATCCAAAATAATTCCGATATACGATTCAAAACAATTTTTTGGACATGTCTACTATACATCCCAGTACCTACAACTCCAAAATGTCTATGCCAATTCCCCTCAAAACTCACCAAATCCAGGCATACTGGGTATGCATGCCAAGTGTGGTCCTGATCCATCATTGTTTGGATTCATAGTGCGCTCTGGATGTAGGTGAACTACAACTCCTATCAATCTTTCCAAAGACCTCCAGTATTTTTCTTAGTCATGGGGTTCTGTGTGCTAAGTGAGTTCCAGGTCCATCGTTGGTGGATTTCAGAGTGTTCTTAGAATGCAGGTGAACTATACATCCCAGTCCCTAGAACTCCTATAAATCATGGTGAATTCTCCCCAAACATTTCCAATATGTTCAGTTGCTGATCCATTCCTCTGTTTGGTGTTTGCCATAGAAATGAATAGGAATGTGTTAAGGGAGAGACAGTGGGCGGAGTCATGCAAATTCAACACCAGTGGAGAGAGTAAGAAACACTGGGATGCTGGTGGTGGAGGAAACACATAAAATCTCGGGTGAAATTTTCCCCATGTGAAAGCTTTCCCTTGTTTGTGGAGGACATTGGCAGGACTCCTGGACATGTTCATGGCGCTCGCCATAACCTGCAATGTCATTGGAGGAAGGGCCATTGGTGTCTCCAATGTTGTGGGAGCTATTTGTGGAAGCGGGAACTTGTCTTTGTAAGTTGACACCCCAGACAGACAGATAATAAATATTTCCACTTTTATTATTATTTGTGAAAGTGGGAGCTTGTCTGTGTAAGTGGACACCCCAACCACACACATCCATACATATGTTTACTTTTATTATGTGTATAATAAAAAATAAATAACTGCCCGAGGTAGCTATTTAATACAAATCAGTCTTAATGTTGATACAGGCACGCAGTGGGCAAAGCAATGCATAATTAATACATGTATGTATGTTATGTTATGTATGTATGTATATTTCTTGAGAATCCTTAGGTCCTCCATCGCAACCGCGTGGTCAGCTTCAGGCACAGGTTGTAAAGCTCCTTGATCCCTATTAAACAGAGGGGCAGGCTGGGTGGGCTTGACCTACAAATTGGATTGAGCTCTCCTCTCCGTTCCACATTGTCCCCTCTTCTTCTCTGCAATTCGCAGACTAATCCTCCCCATCCCGACTGCTGGGGTGGGGCTTTGTTTTTGGCATTTCCCAGGATAGAAATCTGATTAGATTACCGGAGGCAGACGGGGTCTCTCAGGAGGAGCTGGGCGTTCCTTGGTTCCTGAGCCCATCTGTCAGCAGTCGGGTTTCCTGAGCCTCTCTCGTTCTTTCCCAAAGGCCCCATCTTCACAGCCAAGTTTTTGTTTTTCATACGAGGGTCTTCTATAAGGGGAAACGGTTGGAAATAGCAACCTCCCAAGCCTTTCACTATTTGTTTATTAATGTATATATTTAATGTTTATTAATGTGCTAGCTTGGGGACCCAGCGGTGCCCGGGTCTTTTGAGAAACCTGTGTGCCAAGTTTGGTCCAGATCGGAAGTTGGCTGGGTTCAGTGCTGTCTGTTTAAAGGTGAACTACAACTCCCAGAGCCAAAGGACAATCACCCCGAAACCCTGCCTGTATGCTCAGTTGGACATGATGAGGCACTGTGTCAAGTTTGGTACAGATCCAAAGTCGGCTGGGTTCAGTGCTGTCTGTTTAAGGGTGAACTACAACTCCCAGAGCTAGAAGTGAGTGAAGCTACTTAGTCCATCCTCCCCCAATCTGCCCCAGGACAGAAAGGGGTTCATGGGGGTTCTGTGTGTCAAGTTTGGTCCAGTTCTGTCACTGGTGGGCATCACAGTGGCCTGTGGGAGTTGTAGCGATTGAAAGTACTGCAAATCCCATCATCCGCGGTCCATCGTCCCCCAAACAGCACCAGGACATAGAATGGGTCATAGGGGTAATGTGTGCCAAGTTTGGCCCAGATCCGTCATTCCTGGTGGTCTCAGTGGCCTGCGAAAGTGGCGGCCAATCAGAAAGCTGGCACATACACAGATACATACATACACACATACCCACATACATACAAACATTCACTTTTATTATATAGATAGATAGATATATTTCCTAACCTGTATTCTATGTGTATGTTGATTTGCCAGTTTGACTGTATCTCTTTGGTGTGGGAAGGGCTATAGATATGTAATTGTGCTGAGCATGTTCAGACTCAGGACTCAATTTTGTATTCTGTATCTGCTATCTCCTCAATGGAGGTGGATGTGTATCTGCTATCTCCTCCTCAGTGGAGGTGAATGCATGTGTTGGGAATGTGACTAAGTTAGAATTAGAAAGGAGTAAAAATTGAGCTATAGCAGAAGAATATGTAATCTCTATTCCTTGTATTGGTTGATTATGTTTCTTTAATACTTTTGCAATATAATGGTGACAGTTATACTCTGCTTATACAGTATGAACAAATGATTTATTTATTTATTTATTTATTTATTTATAGCATTTATATTCCGCCCTTCTTTCTCACCCCGAAGGGGACTCAGGGCAGATCACAACGCACATATACATGGCAAACACTCCATGCCATTAGACATAGGACATATAGGCAGAGACAGGAGCAATTTAACATTGTCCAGCTTCTGGCTTCATGAGGGTATGCTCCTTCCAATCTTGCAAGCCTTTCACTATTTCTTTGTTAATTTATATATTTGCAAATCTGTATTGTATGTATATGCAGATTTGCCAGTTGGACTGTACCTCTTTGGTGTGAGAGGGTTTATAGACATGTGGTTGTACTGAGCATGTTCAAATTCAGGACTCCATTTTGTATTCAGTCTGTTTTACACCTTAGTGGAGGTGGTTGTGTCTGCTTTTCACCCCAGTAGAGGTGGATGTATGTTGCTGTTTGGACTTAGGTAGAAAAGTATGACTTAGGGACTTCAGTGAGCACTACTATACCTAAAGACTGGGGACTTTTGAGTATAGCTCATCTGTTGGAAATAGCAACCTCCCAAGACTACACTATACATTTGTTAATGTATATATTTGCCAGCCTGTATTCTATGTGTATGTATGTTGATTTGCCAGTTTGACTGTACCTCTTTGGTGTGGGAGGGGCTATAGACATGTGATTGTACTGAGCATATTCAGACACAAGATTCCATTTTGTTATCAGTTCGCTTTAGATCAGTGGTTCCCAACCTTTGGGCTTCCAGGTGTTTTGGACTTCAACTCCCAGCCAGCTTACCACCTGTTAGGAACTGTGAGAGCTGAAGTCAAAAATACCTGGAGGCCCAAAGGTTGGGAACCACTGGTCTAAAGCAAACTGATAACAAAATGGAGTCTTGTGTCTGAATATGCTCAGTACAATCACATGTCTATAGCCCCTGTATGTGTTTGGACTTCAATAAAGACTATGTGTTTGGACTTCAGTAGTGATTCAGTAGTATACTTCAGAGCATGTTCAGACTCAGAACTCCATTTTGTATTCAGTCTGTTCAACACCTCAGTGGAGGTGGTTGTGTCTGCTTTACACCTCAGTGGAGGTGGATGTATGTTTGCATCAGACCTCAGTGGAGGTGGATGCATGTTACTGTTTGGACTTCAGCAGAGAAGTATGACTTTAGTGAGTACAACTATGCCTAAAAGACTATGGACTATTGATTATAGGTCATCTGTTGGAAATAGCAACCTCCCAAGACTACACTATTTATTTGTTAATACAGTAGAGTCTCACTTATCCAACATAAACAGGCCAGCAGAACATTGGATAAGCGAATATGTTGGATAATAAGGCGGGATTAAGGAAAAGCCTCATAAACATCAAATTAAATTATGATTTTACAAATTAAGCACTAAAACATAATGTTTAACAACAAATTTGACAGAAAAAGTAGTTCAATACGCAGTAATGCTATGTAGTAATTACTGTATTTACAAATTTAGCACCAAAATATCACGATGTATTGAAAACATTTACAAAAATGCGTTGGATAATCCAGAACATTGGATAAGCGAGTGTTGGATAAGTGAGACTCTACTGTGTGTGTGTGTGTGTGTGTGTATGTGTGTGTGTGTGTATATGTGTGTGTGTGTGTGTGTGTATGTGTGTGTGTATATATATATATATATATATATATATATATATATATATATATGCTAACCTGTATTTTATGTGTATGTTGATTTGCCAATTTGAATGTACCTCTTTGGTGTGAGAGGGACTATAGACACTTGATTGTACTGAGCATGTTCAGACTCAGGACTCCATTTTGTATTCAGTTTATGGACCATTATGTTAGCAGTTTGCTTTAAACCTCTGTGGAGGTGGGTGCATGCTGCTGTTTGGACTTCAATATAGAAGTATGCTTATGGATTTCAGTGAGTACAAGTATACTTAAAGACTATGGACTACTGATTAAGAATGATACCCTGTGTACTCAACACAGAGAGAAGCTATATTCTATCTGTAACTAAACTTCAATAGGAAATGTGATGGTATGGTGAATTAATACAAGATGTTTATGAGTGAACAGGATATGTTAGGTTTCAAGGGAGTTTGTAGTTTGGTGAGGCCCAGGACCAGTCTGGCTGAGCTGTTTAATGCCCCCTCTCTAAAGTGGATTTAAAGTGGATTTAAAGTGGATCCAAGCTTTAGTGTGATGAGGTCCTAGGAGGGCCAAAGCATTGTGATGTTGACATTCTCAAAGGACCAGATAAGGATGGAAGTGAACTAGAAATGGGAGAAAGGAGTTCTTTAAGAGGACAAAACTCAGGCAATGATTCAGTTCTTCGCCGAATCCTCTCTTGCCTGTTTTCTTTGAATAGCAATGAGTTGCCGTCTGCTGAAGGCCTCTGCCTTTGGCCAGAAAAAACACTCCAAACTCTCAGAGGGGGGATCCAGTTTGCCTGAGGTCCAAGGCTCCCCGTTCTCCGCCCTGCTCTGATTCATAAGCAGAAACCACACACGCAAACACCCGGCTGTCTTTGATTAAGCCCGAGCGAGGGAGAGCGAGAGAATTGCTTTCCGCCCGAGCTGTGAACTCTTGCCCTAATGTTTCGGTGGGATCTCCTTTTCCTGCAATTTGAACCCGTTGCTCATAACGGAGTGGTGCACGGCGAGACGAGTGGGACGCCGGCCAGACGCACAGCGGAGGATGCATCTCGGTGAACACTTCCGCTAATGGCCAATATGAACGGTATAGATGTGACTTTCTGTCTCTAATCCCCCTCTGACCTCAATATCCCAACCACAACTATGTGCCCTGCAAACACACACACACACACACACACACACACACACACATATATATATATATATATAAAAGGGTAATGAAATTTCGGCCTAGGACAAAACAACAAAACGACACATCCCAGAAACACTAAACTTGGCAGCACAACCCCTCATCCATGCCTCTACGTTCATACAACAAAAAGAAAAGAAAAATTAAGTCCTAATTAGAGGGAGGGGAATAATTGTTTTTATCCAATTGCTGCCAGTTAGAAGGCTAAGCTCCGCCCACTTGGTCTCCTAGCAATCCCACTCAGCGCAGGGGACAGGCAGAGTTAGGCCTCAATTAGGCCTCTTCCACACTGACTATAAAATACAGATTATCTCATTTGAACTGGATTATATGGCAGTGTAGACTCAAGGCCCTTCCACAAAGCTATATAACCCATTTAAAATCTTATATTATCTGCTTTGCACTGGATGATCTTGACTCCACACTGCCATATAATCCACTTCAGTGTGCATTTTATACAGCTGTGTAGAAGAGGCCTCAGTTCTAAGCAGATAATATAAGATTATAAATATAATATGTAACAATTACTGTGATATAATAATACAGAACAATATAATCTCTAAAATCAGGACAGTAAATAAAGAACAACACTCTGAAAGCATAAGCCAGAGCAACACGTGGCCGGGCAAAGCTTTTTATATATATATATATATATATATATATATATATATATATATATATATATATAAAATTATATATTATATATATATATATATATACACACACACACACACACACACACACACACATATACATACATACACACACACACACACACTAGCTGTGCCCGGCCACGTGTTGCTGTGGTAAAGTATGGTGGTATGGAAAATAAAGTATTGAGGAATTGTTGGTAGTTAAGGTAAAGGGTAAAGGTTTTCTCCTGACATTAAGTCCAGTTGTGTACGACTGCACACTGAAGTGGATTATATGGCAGTGTGGAGTGAAGATAATCCAGTTCAAAGCAGATAATATAAGATTATAAATGGGTTCTATAGATGTGTGGAAGGGCCTTGAGTCTACACTGCCATATAATCCAGTTCAAATCTGATAATCTGTATTTTATGGGCAGTGTGGAAGAGGCCTGAGGCCTAACTGGGTGGAGCTTAGCCTTCTAACTGGTAATGATTGGATAAAAACAATTATTCCTCTCCCTCTAATTAGGACTTTATTTTTCTTTTCTTTTTGTTACATCAACCTAGAGGCATGGATGAGGGGCTGTGCTGTCAATTTTCGAGGTTGTGGGGTGTTTAGTTTTGTTGTTTTGTCCACTGCCGTGATTCCATCACTCTTATATATATATAGATTCAGCTCACAGCAAGCAGAGCGTGAAGTGCCATGTGGCTGTGAAGAATGTAGAGCTCAGGAGGCAAAGATACAAAAACAGGATACTTATAGTTGAGCATTCAGCTCACAGCAAACAGAGTATGAAGTGCCATCTTTTTGTTGTATGAACGTAGAGGCATGGGTGAGGGGTTGTGCTGCCAAGTTTAGTGTTTCTGGGATGTGTAGTTTTGTTGTTTTGTCCTAGGCCGAAATTTCATTACCCTTTTATATATATAGATATATTATAATTATAATTATATTATATTATACTATACTTTCTATATGTATACCACCCTCTTGTGGTTATATCTAAGTGCTGGATACATACATACTTATTTATTTGTTTTTCAGGCCCTGTCACCAAAAGGGGTCAAGTATATAGTTGAAACCGCACCAATATTTTAAGTTAGATCATGAAAGGTATATGTACCAAATTTGATCCAAATCCATCAAGCCATGTTGAAACCTTTGCAGAACATACATACATGCATACATTCACAGATAGATAGAGATGAGAGTAAAATTATGACAATGCCTAGAAAACAACCAAGAAAATGAACGAGAGGTAGGGAAGGCGGATGTCCACGATCTGTTCGTTGTTTGGGGTGTTGAGTGCTTTGTTGTTTATTTTTAATTAAACCAAGTCCACTGGCGTGCATTTGGGTGAATTGGATTATTTGGATTATTCAGGGATTAGCCAATCAAAATGATAGACAATCGCATCAGCTTTGACAACGGGATGCTCTTTTTTATAACACAGCAAAATTGTGTTACATTAAGTTGATCTTGTCTTGACCTGCTTTAATTCATACAGTAGAGTCTCACTTATCCAACATTCGCTTATCCAACATTCTGGATTATCCAAGGCATTTTTGTCGTCAATGTTTTCAATACATCGTGATATTTTGGTGCTAAATTCGTAAATATAGTAATTACAATTAACATTACTGCATATTGAACTGCATTTTCTGTCAAATTTGTTGTATAACATAACGTTTTGGTGCTTAATTTGTAAAATCATAACCTAATTTGATGTTTAATAGGCTTCTCCTTAATGTCTCCTTGTTATCCAACGTTCTACTGGCCCGTTTAAGTTGGATAAGTGAGACTCTACTGTATTTCAATTGATGTTGATGTTGTAGTATAGTGTGGGGTATACCTTTAGTTTTTAATAACAACGCTCCAGGAACCCTAGACTACAATTATTTGGCATCTACTAATACCCGTGGGTATTTATTTATATTTATTTATCGTGACAGAAGCAAATTGAGGATACAATTATAATGCATATATAAAAAAACTTGGCATGATACTAGATGTTCTTTGACCACTTGGAGTGCCTCTGGTGCTGCTGTGAGAAGATTCTCCATTGTGCATGTTGCAGGGCTCAGGCCGCATTGTAGTGAGCCATCTAGATGGTCTCATAAGACCATGGATAAGGAAAGGGATCCCCAAAGACCATCTAGATCAGGGGTCCCCAAACTAAGGCCCGGGGGCCGGATGCGGCCCTCCGAGGTCATTTACCTGGCCCCCGCCCTCAGTTTTATAATATAATATATTGTATATACATATAAAATTGATAATCATATTATAATGTAATACAATATAACACTAATAATAATACCCTAAAATAATATTAATTACATACTCTATATTACATATAATATTACTAATAATATTACAGTATAGTGGTATAGTTCAATAAAGTAATATATAGATGCTAATATTGTGCTATGCTAATAATATAATATATTGTATGTACATATAATTTGTAAGCCACCCTGAGTCCCCTTTGGGGTGAGAAGGGTGTGATACAAATGTAGTAAATAAATAAATAATAATTAAATACATTTTAGACTTAGGCTCGCCCAAAGTCTGAAATGACTTGAAGGCACACAACAACAACAACAACAACAACAACAACAACAACAACAGCAGCAACCCTAATTAACTTGACTATCTCATTGGCCAGAAGCAGAAGCACACTTCCCATTGAAATCCTGATAAATGTATGTTGGTTAAAATTATTTTTATTTTTAAATATTGTATTGTTCTTTAGTTGTTGTTGTTGCTGTTGTTGTTGTTTTTGCATTACAAATAAGACATGTGCAGTGTGCATCAGAATTTGTTTGTATTTTTTTTTCAAATGATAATCCGGCCCCACAACAGTCTGAAGGATAGTGGACCGGCCCTTGGCTTAAAAAGTTTGAGGACCTCTGATCTAGATGGTCTCATAAGACCATAGATAAGGAAAGGGATCCTCAAAGACCATCTAGGTAGTCTCATAGGACCATAGATAAGGAATGGGATCCTCAAAGACCATCTAGATGGTCTCATAAGACCATAGATAAGGAAAGGGATCCTCAAAGACCATCTAGATGGTCTCATAAGACCATAGATAAGGAATGGGATCCTCAAAGACCATCTAGATGGTCTCATAAGACCATAGGTGAGCAAAGAGACCTTCAAAAGCCATCTAGATGGTCTCATAGGACCGTAGGTAAAGAAAGTGACCTTCAAAAGCCATCTAGATGGTCTCATAAGACAATAGATAAGGAAAGGGATCCTCAAAGACTATCTAGATGGTCTCATAGCACCATAGGTAAGGAAAGTGACCTCCAAAAGCCATCTAGATGGTCTCATAGGACCGTAGGTAAAGAAAGTGACCTCCAAAACCTATCTAGATGGTCTCATAAGACCATAGATAAGGAAAGGGATCCTCAAAATCCATCTAGATGGTTTCATAAGAGTATAGGTAAGGAAAGGGGCCCCCAAAGGCCATCAAGACGATCTCATAAAACCATAGGTAAGGAAAGGGACCCTCAAAGACCATCTAGATGGTCTCATAGGGCCATAGGTAAGGAAAGTGACCTCCAAAAGCCATCTAGATGGTCTCATAGGACCGTAGGTAAAGAAAGTGACCTTCAAAAGCCATCTAGATGGTCTCATAAGACAATAGATAAGGAAAGGGATCCTCAAAGACTATCTAGATGGTCTCATAGCACCATAGGTAAGGAAAGTGACCTCCAAAAGCCATCTAGATGGTCTCATAGGACCGTAGGTAAAGAAAGTGACCTCCAAAACCTATCTAGATGGTCTCATAAGACCATAGATAAGGAAAGGGATCCTCAAAATCCATCTAGATGGTTTCATAAGAGTATAGGTAAGGAAAGGGGCCCCCAAAGGCCATCAAGACGATCTCATAAAACCATAGGTAAGGAAAGGGACCCTCAAAGACCATCTAGATGGTCTCATAGGGCCATAGGTAAGGAAAGTGACCTTCAAAAGCCATCTAGATGGTCTCATACAGCCGTAGCTAAGCAAAGAGACCTCCAAAGACCACCCTAAGTCTAAAGTTTAGGACAGGGGCCAGGTAAATGACCCCCGGGCCTTATTTTGGGGACCCTTGGCCTAGAGAAATGATGGAGAGATAGTTGAATCTGAGAAGGGAGGGAATCGCTGGAGTCCCATTGTGGAGAACACAGCTGGCAGTGTCTGATCCGACAGTTGAGTTCCTGTCGCCAGAGCCAAGAAAAGGGAGATAGAGAGACGATATTGTCTTCTAAAACGCTCCAGTGTTCATCCGGAACAAAGCAAAAGCCTTTGGCGTCCAGGGAGTAGCACCCAATAAAATCGAGCGGGAATAGAGAGGAGTTGCGATCACTGTGTGGCCCATTGTCGAAGGGAACAAGCGGCGGAGTGTGACGGTTTGATGATGTGGACGGGCGAGTGGACGGGGCCGAGTCTGCCAAGGAGGCGGCATCTGGAAGCCACCGCCGGCTTCGGAAGGGTTAAGACGCTTCCAAAAGACGGTGCCAGCTGCCGCTGAGTTTGTGAATGGGGTCCCAGCCTCCTTAGAGGAAAGCGGCCAAGGAGAAGGAAGTCGAAATGAAAGGCTCTGTCCCCGCAGCTGTCGGAATCAATGGTGGCACCCCTCCTTCCCTGCTGAAGATTAAAAAAGGGTGCAGGACCCGTGCCAGAAAGAGCTGGCACCCGTCATTACTGCTGGAGCGGATGCCAGCTACAAATAGAGAGAGAGGGAAAGGGCAGGTTATTTCTAGAGAGAGAAAGAGGGCATCTACACCGGTGATGGCCAACCTATGACACGCGTGTCAGCACTGACACACCTAGCCATTTTTGCTGACACGCTGCCACATGCAGATTGATTGGATGACTATGTCTTTTGTGGCCAAATTTGGTGTGATTTGGTCCAGTGGTTTTGTTGTTTACTCCATGGGAATTATGCACATTACACACACACACACATATATTTATCTATCTATCTATATCTATATACAGTAGAGTCTCACTTATCCAACATAAACGGGCCGGCAGAACGTTGGATAAGCGAATATGTTGGATAATAAGGAGGCATTAAGGAGAAGCCTATTAAACATCAAATTAGGTTATGATTTTACAAATTAAGCACCACAACATCATGTTATACAACAAATTTGACAGAAAAAGTAGTTCAATATGCAGTAATGCTATGTAGTAATTACTGTATTTACGAATTTAGCACCAAAATATCATGATGTATTGAAAACATTGACTACAAAAATGCGTTGGATAATCCAGAACGTTGGATAAGCGAGTGTTGGATAAGTGAGACTCTACTGTATATAAAAAAGTGATGGAATCCTGGCGACCGACAAAACAACAAAACTAAACACCCCACAACCTCGAAACTTGACAGCACAACCCCTCATCCATGCCTCTAGGTTGATACAACAAAAAGAAAAGAAAAATAAAGTCCTAATTAGAGGGAGAGGAATAATTGTTTTTATCCAATTGCTGCCAGTTAGAAGGCTAAGCTCTGCCCACTTGGTCTCCTAGCAACCCACTCAGCCCAGGGGACAGGCAGAGTTAGGCCTCACTTAGGCCTCTTCCACACTGCCTATAAAATACAGACACCACCAGACTTCGCCACAGCAACGCGTGGCTGGGCACAGCTAGTATATATATAAAAGAGTAATGGAATCCCAGCGACCGACAAAACAACAAAACTAAAGGCCCCCAGCCTCGAAAATTGACAGTACAACCCCTCATCCACGCCTCTAGGTTGATTCAAGAAAAAAGAAAAGAAAAATAAAGTCCTAATTAGAGGGAGAGGAAGAATTGTTTTTATCCAATTGCTGCCAGTTAAAAGGCTAAGCTCCTCCCACTTGGTCTCCTAGCAACCCAATAAAAAATAATAAAAAACACTAAAAATAATTAAAAACACTAAAAAATCAATACAATGAAATACTATAATAACAGAAAATAACTAAAAATAATACAAGAAAATAAGAAAATATGATAAATAAAAAGATAACTTACAATAAAAATATTTTCAAAATACAAATAATGTCAAATAAAAATTACACAACAATTTTTAACCAATACCACCACCACTTTGCCACAGCAACGCGTGGCCGGGCACAGCTAGTATATATATAAAAGAGTGATGGAATCCCAGCGACCGACAATAAACAACAAAACTAAAGGCCCCCCAACCTTGAAAATTGACAGCACAACCCCTCATCCACGCCTCTAGGTTGATACAAGAAAAAAGAAAAGAAAAATAAAGTCCTAATTAGAGGGAGAGGAATAACTGTTTTTTATTCTATTGCTGCCAGTTAGAAGGCTAAGCTCCGCCCACTTGGTCTCCTAGCAACCCACTCAGCCCAGGGGACAGGCAGAGTTAGGCCTCACTTAGGCCTCTTCCACAGATTATCTAATTTGCACTGGATTATATGGCAGTGTAGACTCAAGGCCCTTCCACACAGCTATATAACCCATTTATAATCTTATATTATCTGCTTCGAACTGGATTATCTTGACTCCACACTGCCACATAATCCACTTCAGTGTGCATTTTATCCAGCTGTGTAGAAGGGGACTCATATAATCCAGTTCTAAGCAGATAATATAAGGTTATCAATATACAGTAGAGTCTCACTTATCCAACATAAACAGGCTGGCAGAACGTTGGATGAGTGAATATGTTGGATAATAAGAAGGGATTCAGGAAAAGCCAATTAAACATCAAATTAGGTAGTCATTATACAAATTAAGCACCAAAACATCATTTTCTACAACAAATTTGACAGAAAAGGCAGGTGCCGCAGGACAGGGATAGAAGCTCAGCCCTGCCTCAGAGCTCGTAACTCCGCCCATCCTAGTCTTGGATGCCCATTTGTGGCCCCGCCCACCTCCCCCTCCCAGCCCTGCATCTTGGACTAGGGGAGAAGCTCAGCCCCGCCCTCTTGAGCAGGAGCCACGCCCACCCCTATAAGCCACGCCCCCTTTCCAGGGGGCGCTGAGTAATATTTTTTCTGGAAAGGGGGCGGCAGGCCAAATAAGTTTGCGAACCACTATCCTATATAATGTAGTAATCAACAACAACAGTAATAGCACAGCCCAACAAAACAGTTGTTTTCTGCCTGTCTTGTTTTTTAGGTCTGTTTCTCGGCTAATTAAGAAAATTACATTGAATAGACACTCAATATGGTTATCATGGTCCTTTATGGATAGTCTGCATCAGCACTCATTTATTCGATATGTTGGGCAGTGAAAGAAAGTTGTGCTATGTGCTTCAAAAAAATGCAATATGCCCATCGCCCCAGGAAGCTTTTTTTATAGGAGCCCCATTGAAAAGACTATGATGAGCCATGGAAGGGAGCAATTACATGGGATGCAACACCCGATCATTTGCAAATGAGTGCCTGGACTTTCTCCCTTGGCTGAAAATGTGAACTTGAACTACGAAAATCCTCGACATACTGGTTTGGGAAGGCCTTAACGGGCAAGACTTGGGGGCAGCCCGATGAACAGAAGGGATTTTTTGACAGTAGGGCAGCTTTGACATATCCCAGAATCAGCAAAATAACACATAAGCACACACATTACCATCTAGAGCAGTGATGGCCAACCTATGACACGCGTGTCAGCGCTGACACGCCTAGCCATTTGTGCTGACACGCTGCCGCATGCAGATTGATCGGATGACTATGTCTTTTGTGGCCAAATTTGGTGTGATTTGGTCCAGTGGTTTTGTTGTTTACTCCATGGGAATTATGCACATTACACACACACACACACATATATATATATATATACACATACATACATACATACACTAGCTGTGCCTGGCCACGCGTTGCTGTGGCTAGGACTTAATTTTACTTTTCTTTTTGTTGTATGAATGTAGAGGCATGGATGAGAGGTTATGCTGTCAATTTTCAAGTTTGTGGGGTGCTTAGTTTAGTTGTTTTGTCCAGTGCTGTGATTCCATTACCCTTTATATACATACATACATACATACATACATACACTCTAGCTGTGCCTGGCCACGCGTTGCTGTGGCTAGGACTTAATTTTACTTTTCTTTTTGTTGTATGAATGTAGAGGCATGGATGAGAGGTTATGCTGTCAATTTTCAAGTTTGTGGGGTGCTTAGTTTAGTTGTTTTGTCCAGTGCCGTGATTCCATTACCCTTTATATACATACATACATACATACATACATACACTCTAGCTGTGCCCGGCCACGCGTTGCTGTGGCAAAGTGGTGGTGGTATTGGTTAAAAATTGTTGTGTAATTTTTATTTGACATTATTTGTATTTTTTAATTAATTTTATTGTAAGTTATCTTTTTATTTGTTATATTTTATTATTTTCTTATATTATTTTTAGTTATTTTCTGTTATTATAGTATTTTATTGTATTTTTATTTTTTAGCATTTTTAATTATTTTTTAGTGTTTTTTATTATTTTTTATTGGGTTGCTAGGAGACCAAGTTGGAGGAGCTTAGCCTTCTAACTGGCAGCAATTGGATAAAAGCAATTATTCCTCTCTCTCTAATTAGGACTTTATTTTTCTTTTCTTTTTGTTCTGTCAACCTAGAGCCGTGGATGATGGGGTTGTGTCGTCAAATTTCGAGGTTGGGGGGGCTGTAGTTTTGTTGTTTTGTCCGCTGCCCTGATGCCATCACTCTTTTATATATATAGATACTAGCTGTGCCCGGCCACGTGTTGCTGTGGCTAGGACTTAATTTTACTTTTCTTTTTGTTGTATGAACGTAGAGGCATGGATGAGAGGTTGTGCTGTCAATTTTCAAGTTTGTGGGATGCTTAGTTTAGTTGTTTTGTCCGGTGCCGTGATTCCATTACATATATATATATATATATATATATATATATATATATATATATAATCATTCTATTATTATTCTATTATTATTGTAGTATATTATTATATTACTATTATATTATTCATTATTCATAACTACATTGAAACTACAATAGAGAGAAGCCAGCGTGGAAATTGCAAGAGGTACCATAGATCATTGTACATGGAAATAATGGTAGTAAATAGTTTTTGATTTATTAAATACAGTTATATATTACAATTATATATTTTTGTTATTTAAACTATATATATTGTGAAATTATGGTGTTTTTTTTCTCGAAGTGACACACCACCCAAGTCATGCTAGGTTTTTTGGTGAATTTTGACACACCAAATGCAAAAGGTTGCCCATCATTGATCTAGAGTGAAACAGTCCATGGGAAAGGGATCTAGGAGTCTTAGTAGACCACAAACTGAACATGATCCAAGAACGTGATGCGGCAGCTACAAAGGCCAATGCAGTTCTAGGCTGCATCAATAGGAGTATAGTGTCTAGAATCTAGCGAAGTCATAGTCCCAAAGCATAGTCGATTCTGCTTTGGTACAGCATAGAATCACATTGGCCTTTTTAGCTGCTGCACCACAATGTTGCCTCATGTTCAGCCAGACCTTGA
Source organism: Anolis carolinensis (assembly GCF_035594765.1). Lineage (NCBI taxonomy): Eukaryota > Metazoa > Chordata > Lepidosauria > Squamata > Anolidae > Anolis > Anolis carolinensis. The sequence continues at coordinate 6,775,273 of NW_026943826.1, forward strand.
AATTCCTTTTGTTTTCAAGCCTGTAATCCTGCTTGTTGCCATTGCCTTTTCAAGGCACCGAAGAGGAAAACATTGACCCTGGTTGCTTTGCTTTGGAAGGAATGCGTTGAGTCCGGCACGATTCTAAGTCCTTGATGCTAAGGAGTCAAGAAAAGAAGCAGCAGGGAGGGACCGGTTCCTACCAGACAAGGGAAATGTGAGAAGTCGGAAGTTCATTCCTCAAAAGCTTCCCATGCTTCCTCGGCTAGAAATACGTTTTTTCCTCGCCACTCGTTTTACAATTTCTGTTCCGGACGAGTGTTTCCGGCTCCCTGGAGGCCCTGGAAGGCTGCCGTCTCTGTGTAAACAAGGGCTATTTTAGAACTTGCTTTTGTTTAAAGCAGCTCAGCAAGGTGATTTATGACCTAAATTTCCTCAAGTCACCAGATCCTGTCTGGTCTTGGATGCTCAGCAGGATCAGCCCTGGTTGTTACTCAGATGGGAGACTGCAAAACAACCTTGCTTTAGGGCAGTAATTCCCAATCTTTTTTTGACCAGAGACCACTCTCCAACATTAGTACCGAAAGGATTACGAATACGTTTTTGGTCAACTTTAGATTCGGTTTGGTTATTTGGGGTGCTGATTCAGAAAATTGGATTGGATAGACCACATCAGCTCTAGTTTCTGATACAGACATATGCCTGGTGTTATTTGGGGTGCTGATTCAGAAAATTGCATTGGATAGACCACATCAGCTCTAGTTTCTGATACAGACATATGCCTGGTGTTATTTGGGGTGCTGATTCAGAAAATTGCATTGGATAGACCACATCAGCTCTAGTTTCTGATACAGACATATGCCTGGTGTTATTTGGGGTGCTGATTCAGAAAATTGCATTGGATAGACCACATCAGCTCTAGTTTCTGATACAGACATATGCCTGGTGTTATTTGGGGTGCTGATTCAGAAAATTGGATTGGATAGACCACACCAGCTCTAGTTTCTGATACAGACATATGCCTGGTGTTATTTGGGGTGCTGATTCAGAAAATTGCATTGGATAGACCACATCAGCTCTAGTTTCTGATACAGACATATGCCTGGTGTTATTTGGGGTGCTGATTCAGAAAATTGCATTGGATAGACCACATCAGCTCTAGTTTCTGATACAGACATATGCCTGGTGTTATTTGGGGTGCTGATTCAGAAAATTGCATTGGATAGACCACATCAGCTCTAGTTTCTGATACAGACATATGCCTGGTGTTATTTGGGGTGCTGATTCAGAAAATTGGATTGGATAGACCACATCAGCTCTAGTTTCTGATACAGACATATGCCTGGTGTTATTTGGGGTGCTGATTCAGAAAATTGCATTGGATAGACCACATCAGCTCTAGTTTCTGATACAGACATATGCCTGGTGTTATTTGGGGTGCTGATTCAGAAAATTGCATTGGATAGACCACATCAGCTCTAGTTTCTGATACAGACATATGCCTGGTGTTATTTGGGGTGCTGATTCAGAAAATTGGATTGGATAGACCACACCAGCTCTAGTTTCTGATACAGACATATGCCTGGTGTTATTTGGGGTGCTGATTCAGAAAATTGCATTGGATAGACCACATCAGCTCTAGTTTCTGATACAGACATATGCCTGGTGTTATTTGGGGTGCTGATTCAGAAAATTGCATTGGATAGACCACATCAGCTCTAGTTTCTGATACAGACATATGCCTGGTGTTATTTGGGGTGCTGATTCAGAAAATTGCATTGGATAGACCACATCAGCTCTAGTTTCTGATACAGACATATGCCTGGTGTTATTTGGGGTGCTGATTCAGAAAATTGGATTGGATAGACCACACCAGCTCTAGTTTCTGATACAGACATATGCCTGGTGTTATTTGGGGTGCTGATTCAGAAAATTGCATTGGATAGACCACATCAGCTCTAGTTTCTGATACAGACATATGCCTGGTGTTATTTGGGGTGCTGATTCAGAAAATTGCATTGGATAGACCACATCAGCTCTAGTTTCTGATACAGACATATGCCTGGTGTTATTTGGGGTGCTGATTCAGAAAATTGCATTGGATAGACCACATCAGCTCTAGTTTCTGATACAGGACATGTGCTATCCAGTAGTCACCATCTGCTTACCCACAGAAAACCATATTTAATAATCTAGAGCTGCGGTCCTTATTTTAGGTCTCATGACCCACCAGTGGGCTGCAGTCCACAGGTTGGGAACCACTTCCTTAGTGTCACCCTAAGTGAGGAATGAGATGGAAGAGCACCACAATGTCGCTGCTGCTTCCACAGAGGTCTGTGCAAGTTAGTAAAACTAATCCATCCCAGAGTCTGGTCTAGTCTCGATCATACTACAGATCGCCAAGAGAGGACTTGTTCTTTTTGGATGGCGTTCAAGAAAGCGACGGAGACCAGACAGGCAAAAGTTCAAGAGATCTGGCAGCATGCCTAACTAGCACGGTTCACAAGCGCTGAGGCGTTTATAGAGACAGCAATACCATATACATATTTTCATTCTACATAAGTTGTCCAGATGCTGCTCAGTCAGTTCGGGACAAACCAGAGAAAACTCTTTTTCACACCCGTCCCGAATGAAACACATGGATTGCGAAACCACAAGATGAGTGGGATGAGGTGGCAGCTCGAAAAGCTAAATGTGATTCTAGGATGCATTAATAGGAAGAGAAGGTGGAGAGAAGTCATACTCCCACTCTGTTCAGCTTTGGAATAACTCTGTTAGTAGTTCCACAGTTCAAGAAGGATATGAGCAAACTGGAAGGTTGACCAGACAAGGGTGACCAAAATGGCCCAAAATGTGGAAACCATCCTTTTGAGGAACAGCTTATTTATTTATTTACAGTATTTATATTCCGCCCTTCTCAGACATCCTGAGGAGTGAGGTTGAATTAAGAAGCTTTGCTAATAGCAAGGCAGCAGGAGACGACGGGATCCTAGCTGAAGAGATCAAGCTGAAGAGATCAAGAGAAGCTGGCGAGAATATACAGAAGATCTGTATAGGAAGGATAATAATATCGAGGATAGCTTTAACGGAGTGGTGAGCGAATTAGAACCAGACATCCTGAGGTTGAATGGGCCTTAAGAAGCATTGCTAATAGCAAGGCAGCAGGAGACAACGGGATCCTAGATGAAGAGGTCAAGCTGAAGAGATCAAGAGAAGCTGGCGAGAATATACAGAAGAGCTGTATAGGAAGGATAATATTGAGGATAGCTTTAACGGAGTGGTGAATGAATTAGAACCAGACATCCTGAGGAGTGAGGTTGAATGGGCCTTAAGAAGCATTGCTAATAGCAAGGCAGCAGGAGACGACGGGATCCTAGCTGAAGAGGTCAAGCTGAAGAGATCAAGAGAAGCTGGCGAGAATATACAGAGGATCTGTATAGGAAGGATAATAATATCGAGGATAGCTTTAACGGAGTGGTGAATGAATTAGAACCAGACATCCTGAGGAGTGAGGTTGAATGGGCCTTAAGAAGCATTGCTAATAGCAAGGCAGCAGGATACGACGGGATCCTAGCTGAAGAGGTCAAGCTGGCGAGATCAAGAGAAGCTGGCGAGAATATACAGAAGATCTTAGTTTTGGGACCCCTGATCTAGAGCAAACTTGCCCAACATCACAAACGTTAAGTACTGATGGAGTTTCTTGGGCATGATGCCAATGCATTTTGAACAATTAGAACAGGGGTCCCCAAACTAAGGCCCAGGGGCTGGATGCGGCCCATCGAAGCCATTTATCCGGGCCCCACGGCACAAGGGCAGAAGGGGGTTGGGCTAAATGACCCAAGGGGTCGTCTCTTCTCTTAAAACCCTTATTATTATTGTTATTGTTATTATTTGAAACACAACAAGATGAGTCCACAGCAGACACTCTGCTGGCTGTTGAATTGGATCACACGTCGGACTCTTCCCAAGTGTCTAGGACTGTGGCAGATGGTAATTTTGTTAGCGCCGATTGTGTTAAGTGGAGGCCAAGGTCTTTAGGCACTGCACTCAGTGTGCCGATTACCACTGGGACCACCTTGACCGGCTTGTGCCAGAGTCTTTGTAATTCGATCTTTAAATCCTCATATTGTGTCAGCTTTTCCAGTTGTTTCTCCTCAATCCTTCTGTCACCTGGGATTGCAACATTGACAATCCATACTTTGTTTTTTAACACGATTGTGAGGTCAGGAGTATTGTGTTTGAAAACCCTGTATTATTATTATTATTATTATTATTATTATTATTATTATTATTATTATTATTATTATTAACATTGAGGCAGGGTGGCCATCTGTCAGGGATGCTTTGCTAGTGCTTTTGGTGCACAGAGGCAGAAGGAGATTGGACTAAATGGCCCAAGGGGTCTCTTCTAACCCTCTTTATTATTATTATTATTATTATTATTATTATTATTATTATTATTAACATTGAGGCTGGGTGGCTTAAGACTTGAAATGTTTCATCTAAAGTTTCACAAATGAGGCAATACGTTCCCATGGGATCGGCCTTGAATGCGTTTTATCCCCAATGATGGCAATTCAGTCGTTGCTTTGCTCTTTGCTACCACTTGCACTTCCATCTCAAAGCCCATGGCATCTCTTTTGCTGTGAAAAACTCCGACCGATGCTGCTGACCAAGCGACAGGGCTGCAGGAAAGCCATTGGAGGGGATGGCATTGCAGGAGCTGGATCCCGTTCCCATGGCGACGGTTGCCATGGTGCTGTTGCCATAGCGCCTTGTTCTCTCACCGGCAGAGGAAGAATTCAGAGATGGGGGAGGACCGTGGTCGTCATTGGATAATGTGGGAGTTGTGTCGAGGAGAAGTTTCAAATGGAGCCACTGAAGTCTCTTTTTCGGTTGTTTATTTATTTACAGTATTTATATTCCATCCTTCTCACCCGAAGGGCAGATCACAATGCAAACATTCAATGCCGTTAGACAATATATAGACAGACACAGAGGCAATTTAACATTTTCCAGCTTCTGGCTCCATTCCGGCCACTTCATTGTCCACTTGTGTCACCGAGTCCTTGATGGTAATACTTCCTCGTTCCTTTCCGCACGCTGCTGGCAGTTTTATAGTGCCGTAAATTACTGTATATACTCGAGTATAAGCCTAGTTTTTCAGCCCTTTTTTTTAAGACTGGAAAAGTCCCCCTCGGCTTATACTCGGGTGAGGGTCCTGGTTGGCTTATATTTGGGTCAGCTTATACTCGAGAATATATGGTACATTTATTATTTTTCTCTATTATTATTGGTATTATTACATTTATTATTATTCTCTATTATTGTTGCTACTATTAGATTTATTTTACTCTATTTTTATTATTATTAATACATTTATTATTTCACTGATATTATTATTATATTTATTATTTTACTCTTATTTTCCTGTATTTATGATTATATTATTATTACATGTATTATTTTACTCTATTATTATTAAAAGGATACATAAGCACATTGACATTGAAGAAGATGAGAATAATGATTTGATCAGAGTTGGACAGTCTTATCTTAAATTACAGCTTGATGTAAAAATTCAAAAACGTTTAACCTACCGATGCCTCAATTAATGTAATTTTATTGGTATCTGTTTTTATTTCTGAAATTTACCATTCTTGGCTTATACTGGAGTCAATGTTTTGCCATTTTTTTGTGGTAAAATTAAGTGCCTTGGCTTATATTCGGGTCGCCTTATACTCGAGTATATACGGTAGTTAAATTAGCCTCTGCGCGTAAAGCGGTACCTAGAGTTTTCTACTCAACAGATGCAACTGTTTTTTGGGCTGCTTAGGTCAACAGCGGGCTAGGCTATTAATGGTCAGGAGCTCAATCCGACCCGGGCTTCTGAAGGTAACTGGATACACAACATTTTGAGTGTGGGTCCAGTGAACCATCAGAAAGCAAAGGTGTCACTAACTATTCCCAGGATTCCATAGCATTGAGTCATAGCAGTTCAAGGGCTGTTAAGCCACAGTGTAGATCAGTGATTCCCAAAGTGGGCGCTACCACCCCCTGGTGGGCGTTGCAGCGATCCAGGGGGGCGGTGATGGCACCTATTAAGACACGGGGCGGGGCCAGGGGAGGGGCGTGGCTTCTTCCCAAGAGCCCAAGACAGGGCTGAGCCTCTATACCTCTCCTGAGGCCTTTTAGGACTAAAGAGCGGGGCTAGGAAAGGGGGCGGGGCCTCTTTCCAAGAGCCTGAGACAGGGCTGAGCCTCTATACCTCTCCTGAGGCCTTTTAGGACTAAAGGGCGGGGCTAGGAAAGGGGGCGGGGCCTCCTTCCAAGAGCCTGAGACAGGGCTGAGCCTCTATACCTCTCCCAAGAGGCCTTTTAGGACTAAAGGGCAGGGCTAGGGAAGGCGGCGGGGCCTCTTTCCAAGAGCGCGAGACAGGGCTGAGCCTCTATACCTCTCCTGAGAGGCCTTTTAGGACTAAAGGGTGGGGCTAGGGGAGGGGGCAGGGCCTCCTTCCAAGAGTCAGAGACAGGGCTGAGCCTCTATACTTCTTCTGAGAGGCCCTTTAGGACTAAAGGGCCAGGCTGGGGCGGGGCGGAGCTTGAGACAGGGCTGAGCCTCTGTATACCTCCTGAAGTGTTTGTTAGAACACGGTGGCGGGGTAGAGATGTTAAGCCCCGTCAGGCACTTGGGAAGAGGCCCCGCCCCCTCTTCTAGCCTGCAGGACAGGGATAGAAGCTCAGCCCTGACTCAGGGCTCGTAACTCCGCCCATCCCAGTCCTGACTGCCCATTTGTGGCCCCGCCCACCTCTCCCTCCCAGCCCTGCATCTTGGACTAGGGGAGAGGCTCTTGAGCAGGAGCCACGCCCACCCTTCTAAGCCACGCCCCCTTTCCAGGGGGCACTGAGTAATATTTTTTCTGGAAAGGGGGTGGCAGGCCACATAAGTTTGGGACCCACTGATGTAGATACACCCCATCTGGCTTTAGAGCTCTCCAAAGTGCTGAGCTGATTTAGAGTGAAGATTCAGGACCACGGACAGCTCTGGAGTGAATTGAGAGGCGAATGTGTGCAGAGAGAGTAGGAGGAGAGAGTTCCCAGAAGTGTGAAATGTGTGGGGAGAAGGTCTCTTGACCCTCAAACCTGTTTAGAGACGTATGGACGGCACATTTCCAAGAACCAGGGATCCTCAGGGGAGAGCTGGGAGCACTAAAAGAGAGGAGCTCTCGCAATTCGCGTGGATGAATTTTTTATAAGGAATCGTTCTCCTTTCAGAAAATGTTGATACAGCCTTTTAAAGAAGCCCCCCTTCTCTGTGGTGGAAATGGAGGATACAGCCTTTTAGGAAAACGAAGGGGGGGGGGGATAAATAGGATCTGTATTCCAATACACAACCAGAGAAGCTCCATAAT